>NC_071259.1:3284363-3354363 GCF_023375685.1 Ictalurus furcatus
TTTCCTAAAGGGAAACCTTGATCTCCACTACGCTACATGGGTTAAAGCATGTACTACGCATGTAATCAGCTGCGTGATTGATTGATTGATTGATTGATTGTTTTTATTTACAGCAGAACTAACTGCTATTTTTCTTTTCTTTTTAATACTTACCCCCTAGTGTACTGTTAGTTAATCCTTAGTCCGGGCATGTTTGATGCTACGATGATATTATTATCTATAAACTTTTTGACCGGTAGTGTATTTAAAATGTTTATTTATTTATTTATTTTTTTTAATGATTAAACTATTAATGTTTTTAATTCATTCATTTTTATTACAGAATTTATTTTATAGATTCTAAAATATAATTGTAATAATATGAATAACTTATGCATTAAAGTTAAACAAATTGGTTGTTGTTTTTTTTAATTACAGTTTAACATTGTAAACATATCTTCAGCAAGTCAGTTTGTAATCATTTTTAAAAAAATAAACAACAACAATATTTTTAAAGAAAGAAGATATATTGAGACATATTCACGAGATCGGAAAAGCATACTGTGACCGAGTATTTACGGATATTATATCGTCATGACGCCCAGACAGATTTTTTTAAAATGCAAATTTCTTTAAAAGTCGTTCCGAACGTATATTTAATGCAAGTTTCTAAAATCATATAAACTGAATATGGCAAGAATCACATGTGCTAAATAATTGCTAAACAATAATATACAATGTGTATATATATTATATATATATATGTTTAATATTGCAGTATCATCAATACGTCATTATGTATATTGCTTACAAAATGACACTGACAGTTCAGTACATGCATTTCAGGTGTGTGGGTGTGTGTGGGTGTGTGTGGGTGTGTGTGGGTGTGTGTGGGTGAGTGTGGGTGTGTGTGGGTGTGTGTGTGCTTCAGTTCTTCCTGTCATTATGCTCAGCTCCTGCTGGAATCTCCTCCTTCTGCTGACTGCTTTACTGACTGATTAGATTTTTTTTTAAAATTATCAGTCAGACATACGTTATGTTCAATATCTGTGTGTGTGTGCGACGTTTCATCTCCGTGCAGGTGGTTCACACGAGTAAGACCTCTGCATCAGCGCCGGCGTACGCCTCCAGACCGCCACGCCCAGCGTTTACACGGTAACCGCACAAACCCTCTCTTCAATCCGAAATACACGTCCACAGAGAATCGTCCACAGGAGCGTTTAGGCAAACAAATGCGGCGCTCATGTCTTTCTACCTCTTTGTCTCTGTGTCCGTCTCTCCAAACAGACCTCCTCCTCCTGCCAGTCAGCTCCTGCCTCAGAGACCCGCCCCTCCTCCCCCTGTATAACACACGCCTCACACATCCAGGACAGGTGTGTGTACGTGTGTGTGTGTGTGTGTGTGTGTGTGTGTGAGGACTTGAGTGACTCTGCCTGACCCTACGCTTCCCACCGTGACCACTTGTCACCTGTCAATCAAACAGCTGCTACGCTAAAGACATGGGCTGAATCTGACACACCCTGAACAGCGCACTGAGTACGATGCTAAAAATAGGAAAATCGCCCTGTTTAGTGCACTATACAGCAAATAAGGGAGCTGTTCGGATTCAGCCGTGGCTTCTGCACCGAGACGAACCTCATCCTGCAATATCATCGTACGGAAAAGGCGGGACCAGTGAGCCTCAGCCAATCAGATGGGCACGATGTTCCTGATTTAAGGTTCTTACGGCAGCATGCGGAATCTCTCGTGTATTATCATGTCTGTTACTATTATGGAATGTAAAGGACCAGAACCACTGCAGTTGATTGCACTTCAGTATATTTAGTGCACAAACAATGTAATCATGTCAAGCTTCCTGATTAATTAGGCTTTTTTTTTTTTTTTAAATATATATATTTGGTGTCGAATATGACCGGTTGATGCAGATCGTGAAATCCGATTTCTTTCAGATTCTGCATCATCAGGCTTTTACATAGGATGCATGAATGCTGGAGGGTTTTTTTTTTTAAATTAAAAAAAAAGAAAAAGAAAAAAATATATATATTATTTCTAATTAAAAATAATTTAGCATCATTTGAAAAACAGGAAATAACTTTAGAGGAGTTCAAATACAAACGGTGATACTGAAAACAATAAACAGTCATAAATAATTCGGTTTGTAATCATTTCTTGGGAAGTAAAATCGAATCGTGACGTCCTAAGCGAATTTATAAATATAAATATAAAATTAAAAAAGAAAAATAATAATAATTTTATATATACATATATATATGCAAAATACCACTGATACGAACATGACAAGCCATTTGAATTATTATTATTATTTTTTATTATTATTATTATTATTTGTAAACAACACCAATTTTATATCTTCATTCGAGCTGCAAACCGATTCTTCTTCCGGATTCTCAGATTCCACGTTGCTTTCCAAAGTGAAAGGTCAAAGTTCAATACTGCAATATAAACAAACTCTGAACTTCAGGGTTTGTTTTTGTGTGTCGTTGTTGTTGTTGTTGTTTCCCACACCGTTTGTATCCATCTATGTCATGTTGATTTTATTTCTTTTGTTGAACAATTATTTTTTTATTATTATTTTATTGTTTTTTTTAGATCGACCGTCTCTCGGAGCAGATAAACCTCTAAAAGCGCTCGTTTGAATATTTCTATGTCATTTTTTTTTTTTTTAAATTTGAAACGGTTGCATTGTGGTGTAAAATATATCGTCGGGGTTTTATTTCACAAACTTGAAGCCTTATTTGAGTCATCGTTAAAGGGCTACGTGACGCCGAGAGCGCAAACCCCTGCTCAGATCCTACAATGCAATACGCTCTCAATGTTCAAATCGCACACACACACACGTAACTGTGTCAGTATGACTCTGTGGATATATATATATATATATATATATATATATATATATATATATATATATATATATATATATGTATATATGTGTGTGTGTGTGCATGCAAAGCTGACAAAGTGCCATACGGTCTGTAATAACACTGAGCGTCTGTGTCAGTCCGATGCGCGTGTGTATTCAAGCCTAAACGACAGAGTTATGATCGGACTGAACGATTTAATAATCTCCTTCGATCGGATTTTTCCTACGTTTCTTTTTCTTTCTTTTTCATATCGGTCTGATTGCACTGCGTTCCCGATTCTTCCAGCTCCTCTGAGCGCTATTCGAGGTACAAAGTTGCACTTTGACCCCCCCCCCCGAAAAAAAGAAAAAAACGTGCAAACTCTTCTGTTATTACTGTACGAGGACGGCAACTCGTAAGACACCTGAAGACTCTTCGGGTTGCTTGTGATGATGTTCCTGGAGATTTTGGTATCGTTATTGCATATGGAAATAAATATTACTGTCATGTTTCTATACAAACTCTTGTAACGTGTGTGTGTGTGTGGTTTATTTTGTCATATCAGAGCCTCCTGCTGTCTGGGAGTCGAATTACAAATCAATAAGTTCCGGCGTAGTATTATTTCGACTTTATTGTGTGTTTTTTTTCTTCTTTTTTCTAAGAGATCTTTAATCAAACGCATGGGCGTAACCACGCATTCTTTGGGGGGCGTGTCCCCCCACAAAGTTGAGGAAATACCAATCTGCCCCCCCAATATACAGTACAAAATATTTTCTATATGTCCCCCTTTAATGAACCCTGCCAACGGATCTGTCTTTTCTTCATCTATTCTATTTATTTAAGTCTATTCCTTTTTAATATATTTCTGTTTGTTAAGGAAAATCGGTGTGCGCCCCCCCCCCCCTCTAATTGTACCCTTGGTTGCGCCCGTACTCAACGCAAGTTGGTTGATATATTTTAGCAGCTCAGTCTGTAAGAAATGGAGACCGCAGCCAAGCGTAGAAAAGTGCAGCAGAACATACGAGCTTTTTTTCCAGACAGTACGTAACTAGATACCTAAATAGTAGGTGACCTTAGCTTAGTATAGAAGGCATCATACCATGGCTTGGTTTGTTCTTAAGAACGTCAATTAACTGTTGATATTTGCACACCCAGGAAGTAGGCTAGGCTAACGTCAGTTCCAGTTTTTGACCGTTAACGTTACAGTCACTTGCATATCCTCCCGCCGAGTTCGTTGGACCCCCCCAATGGTTATACCATGGTTACGCCCTTGATCAAACGTAATCGTTATTAAAGCTCTGTAGTAGAAACCTGATAACATGATGAGGTCCGGCTACGTCACGCTTTATTCCTTACGTAATGACGTGACGCTTTTGTCACGATGGTATGTTTTTCTCTCGCAATAAAGGAGATGATCTTTTCATAATAACGACGTTTTATCATGAAAACGAGACGTTTTTCTGGAAATGTTTTATTTTTCGGGCTGAGGCATGTTCAAAAGGGAACAGGGGGTTTTTTTTCGGCCTGTTCACAAAGATGTTTTTCTCATGATAACGAGATGCTTTTCTGGTAACAACATTTTTTCCTCATCATAAAGATTTTTTTCTTATTAACGAAATTTTTATTATAATAATGTTTTTTTTTCTCATAAGATGCTTTTGTTGTAATAATGACATGCCTCATAATAACAAGATGTTTTCTCTTAATAACGGAATTTTGCTCATAATAACGATGCTTTTGACGTAATAAGACGTTTTTGTTCTAATAACAATGTTTTTGTCGTAGTAACGATGTTTTTTTTTCCGTAAAATGTTTTTGATGTAATAACAAGATGTTTTGGTCCATCCAATGTCCATCCATCCATGTTTGTCGTAATAATAACCTTTTTTCTCATGACGTTTTTCTCGTAACGACGTATTTGTTTATCTTAACAACTGTTTTTCTCGTAACGACGTATTTGTTTATCTTAACTGTTTTTCTCGTAACAGCGTATTTGTTTATCATAACAACTGTTTCTCGTAACAACGTATTTGTTTATCTTAACAACTGTTTCTCGTAACGACGTATTTGTTTATCTTAACAACTGTTTTTCTCGTAACGACGTATTTGTTTATCTTAACAACTGTTTCTCGTAACGACGTATTTGTTTATCTTAACAACTGTTTCTCTCGTAACGACGTATTTGTTTATCTTAACAACTGTTTCTCTCGTAACGACGTATTTGTTTATCTTAACAACTGTTTCTCTCGTAACAGCGTATTTGTTTATCATAACAACTGTTTCTCGTAACGACGTATTTGTTTATCTTAACAACTGTTTCTCGTAACGACGTATTTGTTTATCTTAACAACTGTTTTTCTCGTAACGACGTATTTGTTTATCTTAACAACTGTTTTTCTCGTAACGACGTATTTGTTTATCTTAACAACTGTTTCTCGTAACGACATATTTGTTTATCTTAACAACTGTTTTTCTCGTAACGACGTATTTGTTTATCTTAACAACTGTTTTTCTCGTAACGACGTATTTGTTTATCTTAACAACTGTTTTTCTCGTAACGACGTATTTGTTTATCTTAACTGTTTTTCTCGTAACAGCGTATTTGTTTATCATAACAACTGTTTCTCGTAACAACGTATTTGTTTATCTTAACAACTGTTTCTCGTAACGACGTATTTGTTTATCTTAACAACTGTTTTTCTCGTAACGACGTATTTGTTTATCTTAACAACTGTTTCTCGTAACGACGTATTTGTTTATCTTAACAACTGTTTCTCTCGTAACGACGTATTTGTTTATCTTAACAACTGTTTCTCTCGTAACGACGTATTTGTTTATCTTAACAACTGTTTCTCTCGTAACAGCGTATTTGTTTATCATAACAACTGTTTCTCGTAACGACGTATTTGTTTATCTTAACAACTGTTTCTCGTAACGACGTATTTGTTTATCTTAACAACTGTTTTTCTCGTAACGACGTATTTGTTTATCTTAACAACTGTTTCTCGTAACGACGTATTTGTTTATCTTAACAACTGTTTTTCTCGTAACGACGTATTTGTTTATCTTAACAACTGTTTCTCGTAACGACGTATTTGTTTATCTTAACAACTGTTTTTCTCGTAACGACGTATTTGTTTATCTTAACAACTGTTTTTCTCGTAACGACGTATTTGTTTATCTTAACAACTGTTTTTCTCGTAACGACGTATTTGTTTATCTTAACAACTGTTTCTCGTAACGACGTATTTGTTTATCTTAACAACTGTTTCTCGTAACGACGTATTTGTTTATCTTAACAACTGTTTTTCTCGTAACGACGTATTTGTTTATCTTAACAACTGTTTTTCTCGTAACGACGTATTTGTTTATCTTAACTGTTTTTCTCGTAACGACGTATTTGTTTATCTTAACAACTGTTTTTCTCGTAACGACGTATTTGTTTATCTTAACTGTTTTTCTCGTAACGACGTATTTGTTTATGTTAACAACTGTTTTTCTCGTAACGACGTATTTGTTTATCTTAACAACTGTTTTTCTCGTAACGACGTATTTGTTTAACAACTGTTTTTCTCGTAACGACATATTTGTTTATCTTAACTGTTTTTCTCGTAACGACGTATTTGTTTATCTTAACAACTGTTTTTCTCGTAACGACGTATTTGTTTATCTTAACTGTTTTTCTCGTAATAATTTTATTTTCTCATAATATCGATGTTTTTCTCGTAAGAATGAGATTTTTTTTCTCTAATAACGAGATGTTTTTCTCGTAATAACCCTTTTTCCCATAATTACAAGATGTTTTCTCATAATAACGTGGTTTTTTTTTTATCATCATGAGGTTTTTTTTTTCTTCTTCATAATAACGTTTTATTTTCTCATGACGACGAGATGTATTTCTCTCATAATGACCAGAGCCAATCCCAGGAACACTGAGTGCGAGGCAGGAATACCTCACCCTAAACTGATCTGATACTAAGAGAAAAAGATGAACACGGTCTGATTAAAGGAGCTGTAATGTTCGTGTCCTAAATGAAATCCTTCCTTGAACACAGGCTGTGAGCTGAGCTGCAGTGGGGGAGAGACATTGTTTAGTCAGACATTGGCAGGACTGACGTAGGCGACGTATCGCGGGAAAGTAACGCCGTGACGTCAGCCGGCACGTGGCGTCACCGGGCTCGAGATTTCTACTTCCGGTTCCCGGGACTCGGGTGTGTTTTTTTTATTTTTCCTCTAGCCGGAGAGACGCAAAGGGCATGAGGACGCCGGAAGGGGGATTTTATTAATCTGATTACAGTTAAAACTCGGGTGTGCAAAGAATTCTGCTCAACCGGAAACTCGGACACAAGTAAGCAGTGTTTTGGGTGTGGTTTATATGATTTTTTAATAATAATAATAATAATAAAGAAATAGCTTACACATTGAACAGCGCGTGCTTCGTATGAGACTTGGCAGTTTATGTAAATAACAATAAATCATACAATGCATGTTTAGTACACTTTATTCTTTAAGTAAATAGTTCTCGTTATCAAACTGCAGCGGTGTGTTTTTGAATAATCCACCAGAATTAGCTACACGGCAGCATTACACCGGCTCCGTTCCGAACTGCTCCGTATTAGACACATAGTGCACTACATATACCGGTATTTCATGCTTAATGAAGTGCACTTGTATAGGGAATGTAGTGCTAATTAGGATTCAGCCACAGTATCATATCACATCGCTAGTTAGCAAATATGCCACATGCCCGCGGGTGTCGTTTGCGCGTTGTTGTGTTTTTTTTTTCTCCTTAAATACTGACTAACTAATTCTCTTTGCAACATTCCGACATTAAATTGCGCATAAAGTTGACATTAGGAACAACACACAGACTCGGTTTAACGCTAGGAGTTGCTTTAGCTTAGCGTAGTTGCTAGCATTTTCCGCGAGACCCCCCCACCCCATGTTTAGTGAAAGGACAAATTAATTGATTGACAGGAATTGTAGCCACTCAGAGTACTCGACGGCGCTGTCTGATGGGCGGGGTTTATATTGAGGTAACCAATGAGCACTCAGAACATCCTTATCGTTAGAGTGGAGTGAATATACAAGGTCAAAACATGAAGGTGTGGACCGGTCGCAGAGTAGCGGATAGAAAGATTTATGGTTTATTAATGATTACTTTTACAACATTGCGGACTAGGAAGGTTGCAGAATGATTCCTGAACGACGTTTAGGGAGTTTTAGCGATTAGTTTAGCTGTTTTTAATACGTTTAAGTGACTCTGAACATGGTGCTGAAGTTACAGACTTCAGTGAATGGAAGTCTGTTTTAATGGAGTTTGGGAAGCATGTGTGGTATTTAAAAAAAATAATAATAAATCACTTTATCATTTTAAAAACAAGTAAAAACACTCATGCAGACAAAATATACTAGAATAAAAGACACTAAATGAGAAACTTCCATTAGGACAAGACAAAAACCTAGACACAAGACTACTATAGACCGCAAATTTTTTTTTTTGTAAATATCAGTAAATGTCAAAATAAATAAATAAATCTAAAATGTGTATAATGGATTTGACTGTATAAAACAACTGGTTTGAGGATCTTATGGTGATTTATGTGGTTTAAGAGCGAAGGTCATCGGATCTGATACCGATACGACGTCACGTAAGGTCCGAGAGATTTTCAGATCTGATCCGCTTTCGTATCGGACGTCGTCCCTTGAGTGTTTTGACGAGTTTGCAGAAAGTCGTACGCGCTCAGAAATAAAGGAACCATCAAGGGGACCTGTTTTGTACCTTTTAGTGTGTGTGGTTCAGCTTTAAAAGTAATCTAAGGGGCATAATTCTGACCTTAAGGACCACTTATGTACCTTTTTTTTTTTTTTTTTTTTTTTTTTTTTTTTTTTTTTTTTTAAAAAACAAAACAAAAAAGCTTTGTCTAAAAGTTAATTAAAAGTCACCACAAAAACTTTACCAGAGTATAACAAAGGCACCAAAGATCCAGCGACGAGGATGAGTACAGCTCGGTTCTTTTACTTCTGTGAATGTATGACTACTGAGATGACTCGTATTCAGAGAATTAATCTCATCATCGTTGTGTTAGTGGGGGGGAGGGGGACTCGGGGAGATCAGCGTATGACTCAAACGCTCAGTGTGTGTGTTTCAACGTGTGGTGTTACGAAACCCGTTGTCACCCTGGAGCCGACAAATTTTCGGTAACTCCACTGATTCGTATATTTATTCCTCGGTTTTCTTTGTTTTTGTCCGTTTAAAGTTGCATTTTAATGTTGTCCTGCGTCTCTCTCTCTCTCTCTATATCACTTCCTTCCTTCTCTCGGCTTTGCCATAGCGGAAAACTTTTGAATGAAGAGCTTTACACGCGAGTGTTACGAAGCGCTCGCGCTCCCCGACCTTCTGTCTGATTACAGAGGAAGCCATATTGCCCTTTAGATCTGTCTCACGTGTGTCTACAGCCGGACTTTACACGTCCGTGTGTTAGCTGAGATTCTTTAAAGGAGCAGTTTGTGTGCTGCTGATTTTTGCGTCGGGCGATTTAAAAAGGAAAAAAAGACAAACCTCACAATCTCGTGATTTAATCCCCATTATTGAACCCTACCCATCCCCACAGAGCTGTTTAGTTTGGACGTGCGTCACTGAGCAGTGCTCTTCGTGCTGACTCATTTCTGGCCCTGAAAAATTTAAAGGTGCTTCAAATAAGCAAAACTCCCAAGATTGAGAATAAGGTTGTCTTTTTTTTTTTTAACGATAGCTTTCAAATTCTGTCATTATTAGAGGTTTAAAAACACTTCTTAAAGTTACAGACTGCACCTTTAATCGATAAGTAGTTCATACTATACAAGAATTTGCTTACTGCCTCCTCGTACTCTCTTATTTTTATTTAAAAACTTTTAAATTGATTGTATTTTTTAAATCTTTTTCAGGCTTGGAAAGAAAATCTGTCGGATCTCGCTGTCGGCCTGTGGAACCGGAAACCGGAAAAATCCGTCTGAAAGACTTGCGTCTGGGGATCCGGGAGGTGACGTGGTGGCGTTGTTCTGTGCTGGTAGCTGGAACACCCGGGAATACGCGCTGTTGTTTGAGCGTGAACGCTCTGTCGCTTTTATCGGACTGCGATGCACCGCTTAAGGACTTGTGCGGCACGGCTTCGGCCGATCACGGCCTCACAGACTGCTAAGACCCTGACACAGCAGAGGCCCGCGGCCACATTCAGGACGTTTCAGCCAATCAGGCGCTACACCGCGCCGGTGGCCGCAGAGCCGTTTCTGAACGGCACGAGCTCGAACTATGTAGAGGAGATGTACTACGCCTGGCTGGAGAACCCCAAGAGCGTGCACAAGGTAAGATGAAGAGGAACGAGATGCTGAGGAGGGGACACAACCGGCGTCTCTGTTAGTCCTGGGCAAATCGGGTTAATATATTTTATCCGAGATATCGTGATACCTTTTTGTCACAAGTTATATATTTAATTTTTTAAACGTATACTCTGACTTAAAGCAGCTGATTTGGTGACGAAGTTTTGTACTGTTTTAAATCTTTTAAAATTGTTAATATTAGGGTTTTTTGTTGGCAACCCTGATGCGTTTCATGGGTCATAGAAATGTCTGAGTATCGTGATGTAATATTTTGTTCGTATCGCCCTGATAATAATCTCTATAAGCTTTGTGTGTCTCGAAATATCGCACTGTTAATCAGCCGTTTTAAAGCTGTAAATTTAACCCGTGAATTTATTACAAATTCTTCGTTCTCTTTGCACGTCCTTGTGTCTGTATCTATAGAGAGAGAAAAAACAAAAACGAAGATTGTTCGTCTTGTTTCTGAGGATGGCTTTTCCGTTCAATCCCTTTCATCACGTTGTCGTTGTACGTGAAAGAGAAACGGTCGCTGTGAGGAAAGGTGAAGGGCGACATGCCGAGCCAAAAAACTTTCCACCTAGCGTGGCAGTGTTCAGCGCTGTTCCGCCGAACACGGGTCGTCGTTCGAATGAGTTGTGGTCGGCACTGCCGTGGCGTTCTGTGCGTTTGATCGCCGTCATGTCTGAGGAGTTCTAGGAACGTTCTCGGAGCAGCAGGAGATCAGAGATGCGAGATGCGAACTTGTAATTGCGAGAAATGGTCTGAATCGCCAGAGGTAAAGTCTGAATTGCAGATATTCCCGTCTATCATGGGAGTTTCGGAAACCGCAGAGACGAGAAGTCCTGGATCCGACACAAGTCGCACCTCCAGCGTGTCTGAGCAAGCGTCAGAATTTCGATAGAGCGTAAGTTTAGGACAGAACACCCAACGCTGTAAAAGAACACTTTTATTCAAACGGAGGAAACAGTTGTACTTCCGAACAGAGAGGGAAAGTCACTCAACAACACGTACGCTTATTACCCCCCAAACACACGGCCTGGAACTGTGTATGAAACGAATAAATAAGCAGCGACACGCAGGATTGAGATGAACCGACTCGAGCGTATGTACTCGCGGAGACCGTGTTTATACTCTCCTGTTTATCATCTTTCCGAGCGTGTCCATAAACAACGACCCTATTTATTTATTTATTTATTTATTTATTTATTTATTTATTTATTTTATCTTAAGCCACTCCCATAAGATCAATATCGTGATAAATTGTCACGATGAAGTTTTGAGATATCGTGTGATGTATCTTGTTTTTATTTTATCATCACTTTAAAAAAAAAAAAAAAAAAAAAAGTTACAAGTTGAATGGAAGGAGCTGAATCGATGTAAAAAAATAAAATAAAAAAATGCCGTATTTAATCTCTAAAATTGTAAAATGCTAATAAATAAAAATTATTATAATAGTTCTTTTAAAAACAGGAAAAAATGATCATTTTCGTAGGACAGAACACATTTTTGTAAAACATTTTTTTTTTTTTTTTTTCATTAGATCCAAAACTAAACATTTTTGTGATCTACATTCTTGTAGATCGTTACTTTATTGTGACGTGCATCTCCGCAATGCCTTGAAGGATCACGGTGTGATGTTCCCGTCATATCACCCAGCCCTGATGTCCTTTACGCTCAGTGGAGCGTCTAATCCGGGTTAAATGATCCACGCCGTTTCCTCGTCTCCGCACGCTTCATCGACTTAAACTCGAGCCGGAGCTTGCAAACGGGCTGGTACAAGCAGGCACGGTTTACCGCACACGCTAGAACGTTGTGGAACCTGGCTGAGAAGATCAGGGTTCAGCTGTATTGTTTTTGCTCTGTAAGAAGAGAGGCTGTTTTAATTCCTCATACCGATGAAACGGCACGAAAAACTCGTACCTTAGCTGGGGATCTCGCTCTTTTTTTCCTGTAAACCGACATCATTGTTTGTTTGTGTTTGTTTATTTGCCAGACGGTCTTATCTAAATCCACTCCGAACAGCTGACGCTGACGGAACGTCCTCGAGCTGAGGGAAATCTCTCGCAGACTTCCCGTTACTCGCATGGACGCTTTAACTAACGATAACCAGATCATCGGGAGCGAAAATCCAGTACCCAAGTCTTCCCTTTTTATCCCTGCGGATCATTATCGTTCAAAACAAGCGTTTATCGTTATTTAAAAATCCATCCAATTAAAAAATTTAATATTTTAGGGCTTGGGAATATTAAAAAATTTGGGATTTGGTAGGATTTAAAAATACTACTACAAAATAAGTCTACATATTTTGACATTATTTTAATTAATTATTTCTTTTTTTAAATCAAGATGCCTTATGTTTTCTTGATTTCTAGGTCCAAACTATTAAGTACAATAAAAAAAAGTTTTATTTTATTTATTTAGGGTTGCAGAAACCAGGACGGGGCTGGTTTTATACTCTTTAATGTACTCTAACAGAGTATTCTTTTCACAAGAAGAAAAATTTCGACTGTATATTTAACAGATAAAAGGGTTTTATTTTAATTTTATTTATTTATTTATTTATTTTAAGTATAAATATGTGTAAGTATGAAATGAAATATTTTAAATCTGGTGAGGAAAAAACCTCGTTTTGAAACATTTAAGATACATAATCGTAACCTCGCCTGCTCTGCTTTGAATTAGATTCTCAATGAATTAATTAATTCTTTTTTTAACTATAAAATGTAATAAAATGAGATGCCACAATTTCTCAGCAAAGTGTATTGCAACATAATTCATTAAGATATTGGTATTATATCATCTCGCCTGGCCCTATTGTATATACAGTAAAAATCTGTTTTGTTTATACGCATATCTGATGTTTTGCTATTATTATATAAACAAAATCGAATAATTTGCATGTTCAGGTTAATATTTAATAAGGTTTTAATGTATACAGTATAGATAACGTTGTCAGTGGTGGTAAAAGGTCAGAGTATAAGCATGATCTGATGTACTATCAGTGGAATATCAGTGTAGTACTGCTGTGCACATAGTAATAGTTTTATTACAGCTGCTTCAGAATAACCCATTGGGTCACGTGGTGTGAGGATTACAGCGTCTGGCTCTGGGGGTGTCGTGTTGCAGAACATCAGAGGACGTGTACGTACTTCAGTGATCATTATTCCAAGGTCAATCTCTGCCTCTGCTTTGTCAGCACTGTGTTAATCAAATAAAGAACACGCACGCCTCTGCGTGGGGCGTACGAGTTTATTCAGCGAAGGTCACGGGTTATTCCTGAAAGCGTAAACGTCCTGTAGTATACTTTTACACGTGTTCCGCGTATTAAACCGCGCGTTAATATTTAAACGCTTAGCGCGAGGTGTGTGCGAGGAGTTCAGAGGAGACGACGTCAGACGTCGTCCTCGTTTCCTTTCGGTCATTGTTCTGTTCTTGGGCGAAGGACGTAGTGGAACAGTCACCTTGTTGGAGTCGGATCACCTTCAGCTGATTATCTGCAGTCTTTACTTTTTCGGTGTTCTTACAAGGCTGACGTGTCTGACTAGATATGTAGTAGAATTGTGTGTGTGTGTATATGTGTGTGTGTGTATGTGTGTATATATATATATATTGTATGTATGTATGTATGTATGTATGTGAGAGAGAGAGAGAGAGATATTATAGGGCAGTGGTTCTCAAAGTTTTTGCAGTGACCCATTTCATTGTAAAATAAAATTCACAGACCCCCGAAGTAAAAATGAACAAAGCAGCAGAATTTCATTGTAGAGCCATTTTGTAGACAGCACCAATTCATGGCATCACCGTTTCATGACGGCACTGATTTTATGCACCACAGTTTGGTGGCAGCACTGATTTTATGCACCACAGTTTGGTGGCAGCACTGATTTTTAGGCAGCACAGGTTGGTGGCAGCACTGATTTTAGGCAGCACAGGTTGGTGGCAGCACTGATTTTAGGCAGCACAGGTTGGTGGCAGCACTGATTTTAGGCAGCACAGGTTGATGGCAGCACTGATTTTGTGCAGCACAGGTTGGTGGCAGCACTGATTTTGTGCAGCACAGGTTGGTGGCAGCACTGATTTTGTGCAGCACAGGTTGGTGGCAGCACTGATTTTGTGCAGCACAGGTTGGTGGCAGCACTGATTTTGTGCAGCACAGGTTGGTGGCAGCACTGATATTGTGCAGCACAGGTTGGTGGCAGCACTGATTTTGTGCAGCACAGGTTGGTGGCAGCACTGATTTTGTGCAGCACAGGTTGGTGGCAGCACAGGTTGGTGGCAGCACTGATTTTATGCAGCACAGGTCGGTGGCAGCACCGATTTTATGCAGCACAGGTTGGTGGCAGCACTGATTTTATATGCTGCACATGTTAAGACAGCAAGTTTCTTGGCAGAACTTTTTTTAGGCAGCACCGGGTGTTTTTTAGGCAGCATGTTTAGACCGCATGGATTTTTAGGCATCCGTGTGGTTTTCGGCAGCATGTTTTAAAACAGCACTTTTTTTTTATTATTTATTTATTTATTTATTTATTTATTTTTCGGCGGCACGTTCTATGAGCCTGTTTTTTAGGTACCACATTTTGAGGAAGTACAGTTTTAGGAAGCACCGTTTGCAGAAATAAAATCATTCCAGAGGTCTGTGGAAAATCTGACTTCAGTCATATAGAAACCGGTTCATATGTAAAGCTTATGGAAAGTCGATCGCAACCAAATGCGTCATCGCAGGAGGAATGGAAACTAGGCGTTCAATTTATGAAGCGAAAGATACGAGCTGCTTTCCTAGTTTAACACGGCTGCGTTTTTTCCTCTTGGTTTGATTTCATTATGCGGTTGTGTTTGCATGCAGGATCTTCACCAGCTCTCACCATGTCCAGTACGACCGCCGTCTTGTTTTCGATTGGATTACGCTTGTATGGTTTGCAAATTTTCAAGGTTCAATCGAACCACACTGTTAACCGCTATGAAAAGTTTATTCCGTTTTCCTGCCTCGTATCGTCGCCTATCCGGAGGGACCGGCTTTTCATTAGGCAAATCTGATTCACGTTTACGCCGAGGTTGCGTTTCCCTCTTCTAACACACCCGATCCAATTCACCACTTTCCAAGGTTTTATTGAGTTAAATAAAATAAGCACTGGACTTGACTGGAACTTCTGTAGCGAATATTAATTCTCTCAGCATTGGGAACTTCCAGTACTTCTAAAACAATAAAGAAGCTTAAAGTACAGAGTTACAAAGATGAACATGGAATCTCCCTGGTCCTAAATCCTTCCCTCTCTCTCTCTCTCTTTCTGTCTTTCTCTTTCTGCCAACTTTCCAGTCTTGGGACATTTTCTTCAGGAACGCTAATGCTGGGGCTCCCCCGGGCACCGCCTACCAGAGTCCTCCTCCGCTGGGCATGGGCCTGGCCGAGCTGACTCAGGCCCAGTCTCTGGTCGGTGCTCAGCCCAACGTGGAGAAGTTGGTGGAGGACCATCTGGCTGTGCAGTCGCTCATCAGAGCTTATCAGGTACGTCCAAGACGCCAATCCTACAATACAGAAACACGAGGCTTGTAGTTTTTGCCAGGTTTTTTTTTTTTTTAATAAAAAAAAAGCTTAAAAATGTTTCATCTTTGGACTTTGGAGAAATGCTGAAAATCAATCCAACTACCGTACAAACCAAGTGGGTTGAGTAAAATCACACGCGAGAAGGTGTATGCATTACATCGTTGTAGTCTGGAAATAATCACTTTATGCATTTTTAAATACGTTTTCAACAGCTTACCCAAACTATGTATTTATTTATGTATTAATTAATTAATTAATTAATTTAGGATGCGGTGAAATTCTTGCTAAAGACACAGCGAGTCGTTTTATTTCAGATAAAATGTAAAGACTAGTAAAGTTTACATGCACACTTTCTTATTAATTGGTAAACTCTTCCACTTTTCTGCATGTAAACAGTGTGTTTTCTCTCCCTGGTGGTGACCGTAACACCCCGTGTGTATATACACACACTATTTTTAAAAAAGAACATCCTACGAATGTTGGTATTGAATTGAACATGCATCTATTGATTACAATATTCCGGCTATTTCTACACCCGTTTTCATGCGTGTTCTTTAACAAAGAGTGGAAATCTTAAACTAAGACGAGGGTAAGTCTGTTATAAATTCCTGCTTTTTGGTTCGAGGAGTGTTATATACTAGGGCTGTCCTTTTTTTCTACGCTACACATGCGCATCGCGATCGATAAATAGAGGCTTGTCCAGTGAATTCCAGCAAGACCGGTTGCGTTTTTGGCTTTAAAAACTAACGCCGTAAAAAACTTAAATCTAATCCACCTCGTCCACTAGGGATTTTTGTGGTCGTTTTTTTTAAAATTAATTCTCTTGTTGGCGATGTTTGTAGCTCGAGATGAGATCTTAAACATTTGAACGTGGATGGTTTAAATCTGATGAATATGCACGTTTGGGTACGCTCTTTACTGTGCCGTTCGTTCCGACAGCCCTGGGATATAAAGGTATGACACTTTTTTTTTTATTTAAATAGCGTTTTTATTCTGAAGGTGAAGAGCGTTCTGGGATTTCCCCTTCCTGACACTGCATGGTGAGTTTGTGTCACGGTCTCTTGTGACTGCTGTTGCCTTGTTTCCAGGTCATGGGGCATCACAATGCCAAGCTCGACCCGCTCGGCATCAGTTGTGTAAATTTTGACGAAGCCCCAGTAGCTACTGGTTACCAGCATGTTGGTGAGAAATGTTTTTTCTGTCGCCTCCACAGCTCTGCAGAACATCATTAATGAGCCTGTTTTGTGTTATTGTCGCTCCCCCCCACCCCACCCAACCTCCCCTTCCCCCTCTATCTCTCTCTCCATCTCTCTCTCTCTCCTTTTATCTGTCCTCCTTTCTTTTCTTTCCACCTTTCATCACTCGCAATTCCATCTTCACCCTCTCCCATCGTGGGTGCTCTCGCAATCTTTGCCCCCATTTCTTTTTTTTTGTTTTGTTTTGTTTTGTTTTGTTCCCCCTCCCCCGTCGGCTGCATCGTCTCCTGTAGATCCGGGGTCACCATGTCGCTCAGCTGGACCCTCTGGGGATCATGGATGCCGATCTGGACTCGTGCGTCCCCACCGACATTATTACGTCTTCGGATAAACTCGGTGAGGAGTTATGAACGCGTGCTGTACCGCCTCGTCGGTAATCGACGAGCGGGGATGTAAACCTCCGTCCCAGGACGGCTGGCGGCGACGCAAAGCTCGGGGATCGGTCACGCGCTCCGGGCCGTGTCTAAACGAATCCACCGTCCTGCTCCGGAGCGTTACAGCCCCGCTCAGCGTAGACGAGAAAAGAAATGAAGCAAAGCTGTTTTGCATTTGGAGGATCTGCCAAGCTTGGCCTTCTCTTTTAAACGGCCGCCTCTGACTTGTGCACTGCACTCTTTTTTTTCAGCTTCTTAGTTCCTGTTAGACTTTGCCTGCACGGTTTCTCTTTCTCCTAGCTGCGTCAAAACACAAGACATGGGACACGCCCCTCGTTCTTTTGTATGAAGGCTCTTGACTGGGGTGCGGAGCGATGCCAGTTAGTCCAGCATTGTGAGGTTTTGTCCTTAGCGAGGCTGCAATCGACTCAAGAATTGGCCCAAGAGACAAACATTTCAGATTAGCAGTCTAGGTCTGCTTTCGCACCTTTTTTTTTTTTCTTTTTTTTTTTCTTTTCCCCCCTCTCAACCGCCAACACACGTTTTATACATGTTACTACAAGAAGATGCTTTTTTTTTGGTTGCAGCAGAGTTTGAGAAAACCACCAAGTCTTGTCAGCCAATCAGTTCGCAAGTCGAAGGGGAAAAAATAAAATCCAACGTGGAGGACGGCACATGAAGAACTCGTTAGTCTCGTTAGAGAGCGAATATGAGGTTATTATCGCCCTCTGGAAGCTGAAGTAAGCCCCATTTTAAATTAAAAAGTCACCCGGTTAAACTCTTACATACTTACACTAACAACATATTTACACTTCCTAAATAACACCTTGGCTGTGTCCGAAACCATGCCCTGTTCACTACATAGTGCACTTATTTTCAAGACCTGCCACGTTGCAGTTCAGTGAAATAAATAAATGAATATATATCTCCAGTGCTCTTATTTTTTTAATAAATCCCATGATGCACTGCGGGAGTTAACGTACAAGTGATGTACCCTAGAGGCACGAAATACCCAAAAGTTGTCAAGAGTTACCACGAGGACATCGTTTCAGACGTCTGAAAAGGTGTCACTATGGCAATGTCTCAAAAGGATTAAGGGCATGTTTTGGACACTGAGCTCGTGTCGTTTGTGACCAGATAACGGAAACGATCTGCTAACGACAACCGCACAAACCCCGTGCACTTTCAGCCATTCGAGAGACGCTCATTCGTTTGAAACGCGTACGGCTTCCAGACGCCTGGCGGTTAATCCGGCACCGGATTTCCGAGCTGTCCCAGAACCTTGACCTCAGCATCGGAGCCTGTAAGCGGAGTTCGAGCGAGTGTCTGGCCGAGCGAGTGTTTTGCATAAAGGGCATGTTGGCAGGAACTTGCTTTACATTGCGCTTGCGTTGGAGCGTGTTTGAGGGGACACTGTAAAATCCCCCCCCCCAGAGGGCGTGTACCGATGTATCAGATTTTCATTATTGTGATTATTGAAAACGATTAGGCAGCGTTTTATCCATGAAAAGGAGCCCGAGTAGATGCATCACGAATAACATTTATTGACTCTCAATTGTATGTTAGCTGTTAGTATTTAATCAGGGGTTAATTCAATACACGTAGGTTAGTTCCTTGGGGGTACATTAGCTTGCTAAAGTTGAAAGAGAGATAAAAAAAAAAACAAAACAATTGTAGACGCAAAGCGAACCGGAACTGTTACACGCCACTGGTCTGAGTCTCGGTTTTGCTGTGGTATCTTTAAAGGATTACTTTTAAAAGTGACGGACCGCCCCTTTAAAGCAGCATCACTGGACGCGAAACCTGAAGAGACGACGAAGTCCGTGACGAGCGCGATCTCCAAAATGCTTTAAAAACCGTTTCGATCGACTGCATGGCAGTTAGATTTTGAAATCCTGTGATTTACTACAAGTCGAGAGACTTTTTAAAAAAAAAAAAAAAAAAAAAAAAAAAAAGTATTTTGTTACACACTGCACCTTTAATGGCCACTAAGAGATTTGGCCAGTAGACAAACAGAATTATGTTTTGTGTTTGGGGTTTTTTTTTAATTAATTTTTTTAATTCCCCATAAACAAAGAACCTCAAAGACGATCTGAAGTGTCCACGGCGGTATTGTGTGTGTGTGTGTGTGTGTGTGTGTGTGTTGAACGTCGTATAACTGACCATCGGCGCGTTCTGTGTGTGAACACGCTCGCAGCATGTGACCGTTCCTGGTTGAATCCGAGCTCGGTGTTGAGCGGGTTCTGCGCTGCGGCAGGGCTCGAGGCCTCGGTTTGTGTTTTGTAGAAGCATGCGTCTTTTGCAGGCCTTTTTTGCGAGCTTCGCTTACGATCTGTAGAAGTAGACGGTGCGGTGATAGTCGTGACTGTTAATTAGGATTAGATTAAAAGTTCGATCATGAATAGGTGCTGAAATTCGGCTTTTTTAATGCACTTCATTAGTGTGTGTGTGTGTGTGGTTTTATCATTACCAATATTACCAGACATCTGGTAATATTTGGTCTACCGTATTTTCCAGACGTCTAGATGAATCATGGTTTAAGGTTATAAGTTTTAGGTTAGTGTACGTTGGGGCGGGGGTCAGTAGTGAGAAGGGGACTTGGGTCAACGTATTGTCTGGAAAATACAGTAATGTAATGTTGTCTCACATCATTGTGGTCATTAACGTCTTCCGGATGTTTCTTTCCTGTCACTGCTTCTCCAGACCTTACACATTTCAAGGATCGGCTAAGTGTTCTAACCGTCGGAGGTAGGCCTCAAGGACAAACAAGCTCTGTCTGACTTTTCTTTCTTCCTTCTCCTCTCTCTATCTGTTTGATTCGCAGGGTGTGTAGGGTAGTCGGCGAGCCACACACTCGGTGTAGCGCTCCGTAGATTTAGTCGTCAAGTGGAAACATCTGGAAAGGAAACAACACAACGAGCACTAGCCGAACAAGCAGTTCTTATTGTTTTATATAATGAAGTGACACACAGTAAGAGCTCTCCGCATGTTTTCACTTGACCCCCCCTGCCCCCCCGCGCTTGACAATCGAGCCTGTTTGGACCCTGTAGTCACCCTGAGCTGTGGAGTGTTTTAGTTAGTGTTGTCTCACTGAATGAGAAGTAGCTCCACACAGTGACTCCTCTGTCCCCTGATGTACTGCCTGTAGAACAGCGAGCCGGGGCGTGCCGCCGAACGGGGGGGCGTTGGCGTGTTCAGGCTCGGTTTGTGTCGTCCTCCTTCCTTTGCAAGCCCCGCTTCGTCTTTTAACCGTGATCAGAAAACGGAAGAAATCGCTTTTCGGGTTACGTTAACCAGACTGATCACTTCAAAGGAACGAGAACACAAACCCCAGATTTACGCCGCTTTCAACTCCAAATGTAGTCGATCGTGATGAGGTGCCTTCCCCCCCCCACCGCATCCTGCGTTCACACTAACTAACGACCAAGTTCACTTTCTGTGTACGTACGTACACAAAAAAAAAACACAAATAGAGAAATGATTTCAGTGATGAAGCGAATTGAGATTTTTATACAGATTAGATATGACGCACAAAAAAATAGAACAATAACGTGTAACTTATAAACAGAGAGACGTTACGAAGAAATGCTCCGGAGATCGTTGCCGGAGATTGTTTTTTTTTTTTTTTTTTTTTTTTTTTTAATATTTATTTTATTGCTGGACAGGCCACTCCCACCGAGACTAACGAGTGAATTGTAGCTTGATAGTGTGAACATTTTGCACAGGAGCTATGAGGCTCAACCTGCATCCAGTATTTCAGGACCCGGTAACGTGAAAACGTGAACAAGACAGCGTGTCGCTGAGGCGGCCATCTTGGACAACCAGAATCACTAACCGCGTCTCAAATGCCGCGAGCGTGCTAAAAGAGCACAAAGTGCGCCGTTAATGACGCGCCCGTCTCTTTGCTCCGCCTCAATAGTGACCGTGACGACTCGTGACTTCCTGGAAATTACTTTCTTTCTTTTTTTTCTTTCTTTCTTTTTTGAGGAAAGAGTATTTCTACTCTGTGTTCAGCCAAAAAAGAAAGGAAAAAAAAGTATCCATTTTAAGCGAGAGCGTACACCATCGTTCTCCTTCCTCGTCGCTTTATCAGGTTTTGAAATCGACGCCAAAGCTCAAATTCTCTACGGAGCCTGATATATTTGAGCTGGCTTATCCAGATGTTCTGCAGATGTTCACATGGTTCCACTGGACAGCTTTTTTTAAAGATTATTTTTATTTATTTATTTGTTTGTTTGTTCTCACTACACTGGCTTTGTAGCTCCTGTGCGGAACTAAACTAAAGTAAACGTCGCATCGACTGCATTCGGGGGTGAATGGGGAAGTCGTGTTAATTCCTCAACGAATTAACGACCTGTTTGTTACTTTTGTGAATCGACTAATCACTTTTTTGTTTTCCTCAACGTGCTCTCCTCCTTTCTTTCTACTTTGTCTTCCAGAGTGTGGCTACCATTCTGACTTATCTCAAAGCTTTAAAAGGGGTAAATTGATATGCTCTGACCAGAGGTCTGTATGCTCCTGAGGTAGACTTGTCTGATTTGTGTATCGCTGTGCATTAAAGAGTGTCGAGCTCGTCACACACACACACAGGATGTGTAAATTGCTCGTAGCTGGGTGATGGCTTAATGCTTTTTTTTTTGTTTTTTTTTGTTTTTTTTTGGGGTGGAGCCGCTGTGTTCGATGAGAATGGCCCTGAATCAGTGGGGGATTTGCGCGCACACACGCATGCGCATTCTCACACACACATGGCCTCTCCGAGTTTTCAGTTGTGAAGGTGTGGTGGTGAGAGCGTGCTGAGCCGCAGCGTTTTGTTTCGTTCCGATGTCTGTGCGATTCGGTTTTACCTTCTCACACCCTGGAAACAGGGACGGACAGATGTACATCTCCATCTGAGTGGCTTTCCCCGTGTTCTGGCCCTGAAATGTGCATCACTTCCTTCTAGGTGCGTGCACGCACACGCATACACGCGTGCACACCCGTACATCTGTGTATTTCACTCGGTATATTTTCAGACACACTGTATATTCTGTCTATTGCGCTCTCTCTCGCTTGCGCTCTCTCCCCCCAGTGGTGCTTATCTAAGTGTAGAATTTTCTACGTTTCTGCATAAATATGACCAAAAACATCATCAGATTTTCTACAAGTAGACAAGAGAACCCAGTTAAACAATTGAGATAAAATTATTATACTCGGTCATTTATTCATTGAGGAAAATGACCCAGTGTTACACATCTGTGAGAGGTAAAAGTACGTGAACGTTTGATTTCGGTATCTGGTGTGACCCCCTTGTGGAGTAATGACAGATAAACGTTTGCGGTAAGTGTTGATCGGTCCTGCACATCGGCTCGGAGGAGTTTCATCCCGTTCCTCGGTACAGAACAGCTTCGACTCTGGGATGTTGGTGTGTTTCCTCACAGGAACTGCTGGCTTCAGGTTCTTCCACAACATTCCTACTGGATTAAAGTCAGGACTTTGACTCGACCGTTCCAAACGTGTGTTTTAAAGATCGGACTCCGATAGATCCCCGTCATTTAAATAAAACCGCACGCTCGCTCCCTCGCTCACTCGTGATCATCATCCCACTGACTGAAAACACCACGACTCTGATTTCACTTTCAGATTAAACTGCTAATCCCAGACGTTCACATACTTTTGCCGCTCACAGACGTGTAACATTGGATCATTTTCCTCTTAAAATCAATGACCGAGTATAATATTTCTAATCTCATTTGTTTAATCGGGTTCTCGCTGTCTACTTTTAGGGCTTGTGTGACAATCTGATGATGTTTCAGGTCATATGTATGCAGATATAGAAAACTCTAAAGGGTTCACAAACTTTCCAGCACCACTGTATTTCTCTTTCTCGCTCTCTCTCTCTCTCTCTCTCTCTCGCTCTCTCTCTCTCTCGCTCGGTTTCTCTCTCCCCCCCCCCGCTTTAATCTCTCTCTTACTTTGTCCGTCTGTGTTTCTCCTTTTCTATCTGTCTGTCTCTTGCTGTCTGTTTTTCCTCTCTCGCTCTCTGTCTGTCTCGCATCCAAGTTGTGACTAATACGCGTGTGCGCACGCGCACACACACACACACACACACACACACACATCCAGTTGAAGGTGTTCTTTGTATACTCAGGCTTAACCGTCTCTCTCCCACTCATTCAAGCTCGGATGCATGACTGCTGTTTCCTGCCTCATGCTCAACATCCCATAATAATATCCACCGGACCCGTTTCCATGTACACGGCAGCAATCGTGCAATGCCGTTTGATATCTGAAATTTCCACACGTTTCTGCAATGACCTAAAGATTTTTTTTTTTTTAAATTTGTATTAATTCAACCCCCCCTCCTCCGAGTAACACGGTTCTTGACGTAGCCTGAATTCCACGATGCTGGTTTTATTATTCATGTCGTTCGCTCCAGTAACTCCCGTGGATCGCACGTCACGGGTCAGCGCCATGTTTCCCTTCACGCGCTTTAATCTCACGTCATCTGAAAGCCGCCTTTGCACGCCATGCTAACATTAATAACCCAGTCAATAAGAGCTGGAAGTGATGACGCTGTTGACTCTCTTTCTCTCTCCTCTCTCATTTCTTGGTTTATAAACACATCATCCCTTTTATTTTTCACCCTGACCTCATCCTTTCCATCCATCCGTCCGTTAACCCTGCATGTCATTGTGGTGGCTTTGCTTTATAACTTTTCGACGAATGTAAATTCACCGCAACTCTGTGGCGCCGTATCACTGTATGGAATGTTTTGGGGTGTTTTTTTTTTTTTTTTCTTTTTTTTTTCTTTCTTGCCCCACACTTATTCCCATGTGCCGTGCATTCAACACCTCTACCCTGCTTATGTTTACTCTTCGCTCCCTCATGTCACGGTCTAAACAATTCTCATCCCCCCTTCCGCTCTCCCCGTCTTCCTCATCCCCGCACTCGTCCTCTTTTTTTTTTTTTTTTTTAATTATTTATTTTTTATTTATTTATTTTATACCCCTCCCCCATCCTCTCCTTGCCTCTCCACGTCTCTGGCTCTGGCCTGTAGGATTCTACGGACTGGAGGAGTCGGATCTGGACAAAGTGTTCCGCCTGCCCACCACTACCTTCATCGGGGGCACGGAGAGCGCTCTGCCTCTGCGGGAGATCATCCGCCGCCTGGAGGTGACGCGCGCACACACACACACACACGCACTGCTTCACCACGTTACTCTAACTCCATCCCTGACCTTTACATTTATCCGCTGTGCTTTTGTCTTCTCTAACTGCGGAATTAAACACCGTGTTGTGCTTTTGTAGGAAAATAATCAACATGGAGGTGAAGTGAAATTACCACAGTTACCTTCTACCACCCTGCAATTTATTACTTTTCTTTCACGAAATATTTCAGTCCTCTAGATATGGTTCAGGTTCACTGATGGCTCACCAAGCCCTCTGTGTGTGTGTGTGTCAGATGTCGTATTGCCAGCACATAGGAGTGGAGTTCATGTTCATTAACGACCTGGACCAGTGCCAATGGATCCGTCAGAAGTTTGAGAGTCCCGGGGTCATGCAGTTCAGCCTGGAGGAGAAACGCACACTGCTGGCCCGCACGGTCCGCTCCACCAGGTACACACACACACACACACACACACACACACACACACACACAATGATGCACAGTACACAAACACGTTCTCACTATCCATCAGTCGTTACAAACATCAAGTACCTTTTGTAACACTCCAGGTTTGAAGAGTTCCTCCAGAGGAAGTGGTCCTCAGAGAAACGTTTTGGCCTGGAGGGCTCCGACAGCCTCATCCCCGCCCTCAAAACCATCATCGACAAATCCAGCGAGTGCGGCGTGGAGAACGTCGTCATGGGAATGCCGCACAGGTGCCACCCGTTGACGCTTTTCTGCTCTCTGACATCCTAGTGGTTTGGTAGATCATTTAAGAAGAGGTTTGTCATCGGTTGTGATTTGTGGTGTGTGTGTGTGTGTTTGTGTGTGTGTGTAGAGGACGACTGAATGTGCTGGCCAACGTGATCAGGAAGGAGCTGGAGCAGATCTTCTGCCAGTTCGACTCCAAGCTGGAGGCTGCAGATGAGGTGAGGATACACGAACAGGCGCTCGACCACGCCCCCGATTCCACAGTTGGTTAAAAACACAGCTAGGATTTTTAACATGTATTAAACAATGAGTACATTAACATACCTAACCCACTAACTATCTACGATTCAATTCTAGATTCTGATTGGTCAGGAGTTTAATACATTTCCGTTAATCGCAGCTCCGCAAATCGCAGGTTTGGATCAATGCGCATGTTTTAATACGTTATCGTTTCCATAGTAACAACTCATCCGGAGGGACTCGTACAGCGGGTGCTACATAATGTAAGACTAATAATAAATGGATTTTTTTTTTTTTAAACAAAAGAGATGTTTAGCGTTTATGGAAGGAGTCTCCAGTGTCAGTGCTTTGAAACGGTCAGAAGTGAAGCTGTAACCTAACCCTAGGTTTTCAGTTATCTTCAGGACGTGTGTGTGTGTGTGTTACAGGGATCAGGAGACGTGAAGTACCACTTGGGCATGTACCACAGGAGGATAAACCGTGTGACAGACAAGAACATCACTCTGTCTCTGGTGGCCAACCCATCTCACCTGGAAGCCGTGAACCCGGTGGTGCAGGGCAAAACCAAGGCCGAGCAGTTTTACTGCGGAGACAACGGGGGCAACCGGGTCAGCAACACACACACACACACACACACACACACACATGCTGTTCATGCATTTATTGAATATGCGTGTGCCTTAAAATCTTTCCTTCATATAATCTTTCTCTGGTAGAGAACGGATCGGGTATTGATCATGAAACAGACCTGTATTTCAATACTGTTTCTCGTGTGTGTGTGTGTAGGTGATGTCCATTCTGCTGCACGGTGATGCCGCGTTCGCCGGCCAGGGCATCGTCTACGAGACCTTCCATCTGAGCGACCTGCCGTCTTACACTACACACGGCACAGTGCACGTGGTCGTCAACAACCAGGTACACACACTCTCTCTCGCACATACACGCACACACACGCGTCTCTTTCTGTGTAAACTTGTCCAGTTCCAGAAATAAATATTTCTTCCCATTTCCCTTTTTTTTTTTTTTTTTTTTTTTTTTTTTTTTTTTTTTTAAAAAAAAAGAAAAATTATATATTTTCTCCAATACCCCCCCACCCCCCATCATTTCTGTGTTTATTTTGTCCTTTTTTGTGTTTGAATGCGACGGGACTATATTGTTGTCTCCCCCACCCCATTGTCCTTTATACACACAGACCTTTACATCTTCTACGCTTAAATCGTACACGCACACCACCGATTTACAACCACTTACACTTTTTCTTTAGTAGCATTTACTTTTCCAGCCTTTTGTTGCCCCGTCCCAACTTTTTTGAGACACATTGCGGCCATCGAATTCAAAATGACCTTTATATATTTTTTTTCCCTTAAAACGTGACATTTCCTCAGTTTAAACATTAGATGTGTTTTCTAGGTTCTGTTGTGAATAACATACGGGTTTATGAGATTTGCAAATCATCGCATTGTGTGTTTATTTACGTTTTACACGGCGTCCCGCCTTTTTTGGAATCGGGGTTGTTTAAACAAAGCTCTCTCGCTCTCTCTGTGTGTGCGTGTGTGTGTGTGTAAGATTGGCTTCACCACTGATCCCCGCATGGCCCGCTCCTCTCCGTACCCCACCGATGTGGCGCGCGTGGTGAACGCGCCGATCTTCCACGTTAACGCGGACGACCCGGAGGCCGTCATGTACGTGTGCAACGTCGCCGCCGAGTGGCGAGCCACCTTCCACAAAGACGTCGTGGTCGACCTGGTGAGCGTGTTCCCACGGTTGCGTCATCCTGAAAACGGCCGCGTGGTGTGGTGTTATGACCGTTATGTTGTGAAATGTACCGACGCGCGTTTGTCCCCGTCTCCTCTCCGGCGTAGGTGAGTTATCGGCGTAACGGCCATAACGAGATGGACGAGCCCATGTTCACACAGCCGCTGATGTACAAGCAGATCAAGAAGCAGAAGCCGGTGCTGCTGAAATACGCGGAGAAACTCATCGCTGAGGGAGTGGTCACACGCCAGGAGTATGAGGTCAGGACTCTCTCTCACACACACACACACACTTCACACAAGATCTCGTCCAAATTGTGTATTCATTGTGGATTAAAGTGGCTGTCGTTTTCAGCTGGAGATGAACATATTAAGTACTGAAGTGTGTGTGTGTGTGTGTGTGTGTGTGTGTGTGTGTGCAGGAGGAGATTGCCAAATATGACAAGATCTGTGAGGAGGCTTACACTCGCTCTAAGGACGAGAAAATCCTCCACATCAAGCACTGGCTGGATTCCCCTTGGCCTGGTGTGTGTGTGTGTGTATATTAGTGTGTGTATGCACTTGACCTGTTGACTTCTGTGAAATGTTGTAATAAGACAGCACCCGTTAACACTGTGACATCTTTGTCGTGTGTGTGTGTGTGTGTCCAGGTTTTTTCACACTGGACGGCCAGCCCAAAAGCATGACCTGTCCTTCTACAGGATTGAGTGAGGAGGAGCTGACGCACATCGGTCAGGTGGCATCATCCGTACCTGTGGAAGACTTTACTATTCACGGTGGTGCGTGCACACTCACTCACACACACACACACACACACACACACACACACACACACACACACACACACACACCTGCTGCAGTGTACATTTCATTTCTCTCTCTCTCTCTCTCTCCCTCTCTCTGTGTGTGTTTGTCAGGTCTGAGTCGGATCCTGAAGGCTCGAGGTGAGATGATCCGGAACCGGACGGTGGACTGGGCTCTGGGAGAGTACATGGCCTTCGGTTCTCTTCTCAAAGAGGGGATCCACGTGCGTCTCAGCGGCCAGGACGTGGAGAGAGGAACCTTCAGGTGCTGCTGAGTATTTCCGCGTCGTTTGCGAGGTTTCTCGGACCGTGTGCGCGCAGTGCACGCAGCGTGAGCGCCAGGCGTCACGTCTAAACGACACTTTCGCCTAGGAAAAGCCGCTCGTTTTCCAGTTCCATCGGTTCCCCAAACCCTAGCAGCGGAAACGCTTCTTATGCGATCGGGAAACCGGATCTAGTTTCGTAACCCCGGGTCCCATGTTTTCTTTTTCTAATACCGTCGTCTTTTCATTCCTTTCTTTTTTTTTTTTTTTCTGTCTCTCCTCCACAGTCACCGTCACCACGTCCTCCACGATCAGAACGTGGATAAGAGGACGTGTATCCCCATGAACCACATGGCCCCGAACCAGGCTCCCTACACCGTGTGCAACAGCTCGCTGTCCGAGTACGGAGTGCTAGGTGTGTGTGTGTGTGTGTGTGTGTGTGTGTGTGTGTACGTGTGTACTCACTATCTCTTCATCATGTCTGCCTATGCCTCGAACCCGCCCTGACCTTTTGTTTCTTCGTTTTCCTCAGGTTTCGAGTTGGGATTTGCCATGGCCAGTCCGAACGCTTTGGTTCTGTGGGAGGCCCAGTTTGGAGACTTCCACAACACGGCCCAGTGTATAATCGACCAGTTTATCTGTCCCGGACAGGCCAAGTGGGTCCGCCAGAACGGCATAGTCCTGCTGCTGCCGCACGGCATGGAGGGCATGGTGAGACTACATTTACCCACAATTCACCTGCGTGGGCGGACTTTTATTTTAATTTCACATTCTATTATTATTAGTATTATTATTACTTCATTATTAAACTGGAAAATATACTATAAATAAATACTGGTTACTTCGATGTTGTGGAGCATCCAGGAAACAAGTTACTGCCAGTAGTTCCCTCACCAGACGTTTTTTTATTCTCTGTTGATATTAATAAGACGGAAAAAAAAAACAAGCGTGGGGGCGATGTGACGAAAATATATCGTATCACGGTACACGAGGACATTTTAAGCGGTACGCAGGGATATATAACTTGGCTAACAAAACTGTCTGGAAAACGGTAGTAAAATAATTTTTATTTATTTATTTTTTTTTAAATGTTAAACAGAGTTTGAAAATTTTCTTTAATGCCAACAAAGAAGAGTAAGTTAAGTTTTAAAAAAAAAAAAAAAGTCAAATCTGCATCCATTCAGTACCGTTTCAATTGTAATTATTAAAAACGCTTGTTTTTGTTTAGTTTTTTTTTTTTAAACATCACCACACCGACGATATCTCAGAAAAGTGTTTTGTGTAATCATTTATCACGATATCGAGGTTATATCAATATATCGCCCAGCCCTAAAAAAAAAAAAAACCAACAAAAACAAAACTGTCGTTTTACCAAGAAGATAGAAAGCGTTAGACTTTCCCGTGTCATAAAACTTAAAGATTGAGCTTTACTTCTGACTGTTCCAAAGCACCGACACTGGAGACTCCTTCCACAATGTTAATTGAACATCCTTTCTTGTCTGTCGTTCAACCAGGTACCGTATTCATTCTTCCTATATTGCGATATAGCATTTAAACAGCTGCAGTGAGCGTACACACCAACATGTACTAGTGATTGTGTTATTTAACTTCTCTCTCTCTCTCTCTCTCTCTCTCTTTCTCTTTTGTAGGGTCCCGAGCACTCGTCAGCTCGCCCCGAGCGTTTCCTCCAAATGTGCAACGACGATCCTGATGTTTTCCCCGTAAGACGGATGTTTTTTTACTTCATATTTCGATTAGGTAACATTGCCGTTCTCAGAATCTCACCTGTGCGTCAGGGTTTATTCCGCCGCTTATCCGTTCTCGACCCGTAGACTATTTATTTATTTATTTATTTATTTATTTATTTATTTATTTATTTATTAAAATCCTTTTTACCATTTTTAACACCGACGGGAAGATCGGCAGCAGGCGTTTTTGTCCTTGTTGATACCGCACGGAGCGCTGAAACATTATTTGATGGCAGATATACCAGCAAATTCAAGCACCGCATGGACAAAAATACGACGACGCTCTCATGCAGGATGTTCAACACGAACACGGCGTTTGCAGGGAAATGCGGAAGAGCGCATGACCTCGTTGCGCTGTTCTGAGCATGAACTTTTCTTCGCTGTGTGTTTTGAGCAGAATGGCGGACAAAACTGTCGACTTGTAGATGCAGGACGATAATGATGGATTTTTATACAGATCAGTGTGCGTGCGTGTGTGTGTGTGTGCGCCCGTGTACATCATTAATGGGAAGGTCTCCCGCTGCCTGATCAGAACCGGCGGTGTGTAATTGTGATTCCGATCTGTTGTAGAAAATCACGGACGACTTCGCTGTGCGTCAGCTGTACGACTGTAACTGGATCGTGGTGAACTGCTCCACTCCTGCCAACTTCTTCCACGTGCTGAGGAGGCAAATCCTGCAGCCGTTCAGGAAGCCTGTGAGTTTACACTCACACTGAAACACACACACACACACACACATACAGAGGAACACAGACTGATTGATTAATCTCTCTCTCTCTTCTACAGCTCATTGTTTTCACTCCCAAATCTCTGCTGCGCCACCCAGAGGCCAAGTCCAACTTCGACCTGATGCTGCCTGGTCAGTCATGTGATCGGATTTCATGAGTTTGTTTGACATTTGTAATAATTTTTAAAAAATTTAATTTTGTATTCCATCCTTCTTGTTTTTTCTTCTTGAAGCAGGTGTCTGCCTTTCTGTCTATTGTTGTCTATCTAATTTTGTCGCTAGGGCTGCTTTTTTATTTTTGTGTCTGTCTGTCTGTCTACTGCCCGTCTGTCCTCTATCTATATACGTCTACTCATCTGTTTTATCTTTATCTGGCTGCCTGTCTATCACCTGTCTGTGTGTCTATATTGTCGGTCTGTCTGTCCATCTGTTTATCTTTCTTTGTCTGTCTATACCTGTCTGTCTGTCGCCTGTGTATCTGTCTGTCTGTTCATCTTTCTGTCTGTCTTGGCTTTATAAATAATCGGTCTTGACTTGACATTAGTAGGTATAGTGAAAATTTTTTTGGAATAGCATTTATTATTATTATTATTATTATTATTATTATTATTGAGTGTGTGTGTGTGTGTGTGTGTGTGTGTGTGTAGGCACCCATTTCCTGCGTATGATCCCAGAGGAAGGTCTTGCAGCCCAGGACCCAGCTGCGGTGAAGCGTCTGATCTTCTGCACAGGGAAAGTTTTCTACGAGCTCACACGCGAACGCAAAACCCGTGGCCTGGAGAACACCGTGGCCATCGCACGCATCGAGCAGGTACGACACTCACTTTCGTGCGCTAAGGCATCTTTAGGTGTGTGAGCGTATAAGTATAATCATGTACTATGTACAGTATATTAACAGTAATTACACTGCAGAAGATTTGGTTGGTGGATGATGTAATTGTGTTGACCTCTGACCTCCCCCCCCAAATCCCGCAGCTCTCTCCATTCCCCTTCGACCTGGTCAAGGCCGAGACGGAGAAATACCCCAATGCTGACCTGGTGTGGTGTCAGGAGGAGCATAAGAACCAGGGTTACTACGACTACGTGAAGCCTCGCATGCGCACCACCATCGACCGCTCCAAGCCCGTCTGGTAAACACCATCACACACACACACACACACACACACACACACACACACACCCACACCCTCTCCGCTGCCTCATGACACCAGACAAGTTTTATATAAACTGTAAAACTGTGGAAATTATTGACGTACTGTAATCGTGTTTAATTACAACATGCATACTGGTGTTTTTTTTAAAAATACTGTAGTGTGTTGTGATATTAAGAGTGTGTGTGTGTGTGTGTTTAGGTATGCTGGCCGTGAACCTGCTGCTGCCCCAGCCACCGGCAGCAAGAACTCCCACCTCCTGGAGCTGAAGCGCTTCCTGGACACTGCCTTCAACATGGACGCCTTCAAAGATCACATCTAAGCTCTCATCAGACAGAAATGCTTCGGTTTTACCCCACCTGCTCCAAAAACGTGTCCAGTCAGGTCTTGTTACTGCGTCAAACGCTGCTTTCTCCATCGCGTACATCATCTCTCACACACACACACGCTTCATCTTTCTCGCTCGTACACTTATACACACATACACAACCTAGCAATGAAAGGTAGTTCTCTAAATGCACTGAGCACGCTTCTTTCCGTCCCACACGCACACCTCGACTCATTACCGTTCTGGATTTCTTATTAGACTTTATTATTATTATTATTATTATTATTATTATTATTATTCATTTTTTAAAATTACAGACGTGTTCCTGTAAAAAAGCCACAAATAACAGCACAAGCGTACATCCTATACGGCTAATGCTGGTGTGATGGTTACACACAACCAAAGCACAGCTGGTGACTGATTTAAAAAGAAAAGAAAAAAAGATGGAGGTGGTTCATGCCCCCTGTGGCTTTTTATTCATCGGAGAAGTTTGTTTTAGGTTTAGACGCTTTTTTGCTTCTTTTTTTTTTTTGTGCGCCCCCTTATTCTTCTTCTTCCGGTTTTTATACAAGTATTAGACGATAATAGATGCGAAGCTGTTTTTAAGACTTACGAAAGTGGTATGTGATTTACAATGGATGTAAGGAAAGGAAGTGGTCAAAAAAAAAAAAACAACAACAAAAAAAAACGAAAGTCCGATTGTAAAATACGACAAATCTGATCCAGTGCTCACGCTATCAGATATAGGATAATCGGATATCAGATCCGCACAGCCCGATGACCTCCATATTCCTGTATAAACGATGTAAATTGCTCTGTGCTGATTTTTGTGCTTGCGCCAGGCTACTGACATCCAAACATTATATAATATATATATAATATACATTTCCCCCCTCCCTTTGAAAGGCTTTAAGTACTATTTTATTTTCTTCATCTGTGGTTTTATTTCTGCTTTAAACGGTCATAGTGGGCTCGTTTGAATGTGGTTTCCGTCTGTGATGCACAACAGACGGGACACGTTTCCTGACGGTTCTTTTAAGCTGTATGATTGTATTTATACGAATATGTCCGCACAAAACGAGAGGAGGCTCGTGACCGGTGGTTTTTTTAAAAAAATAATTAATAAATAAATAAATTCCACACGGATCACCACGAGAGCCGCCTCGTCCCGTTTGAGCGTGTTCTCTCAGGTGGGCACACTAAACCCCACCCTCCGCCTACGGCAAACTACACTTCGCATCTGCTCCTCTTCTGCCACACCATGTGCCAAAAAAAACCCCAACAACACAAAACAAAAAACTTTTGATCGGACTGGCTGAAGAACTGTCGGTGAATCCTGTCCGTGTGGGATCGTTCTGCAAGGAAGTGCGTGCCTATCGTTCGAGGACGCAGATGATTTTATTTATTTTTATTTTAGAGAATCGAGCTCCTGTCCTTGTTTATCTTCATTCAATAAACACATTATCTTCTCAGAGCTGCGGACGCTTGGTTTTTATTCATCGACGTGCTTTATCTTGAATTAAAGAAAGAAATGATGATTCAATCACTGCCAGAATTGTTGGCACCCATGAAGAGAAATTATTGTATTAAATTTAATTATTTAAATGTTCCACTCCGACAGAATCAATTGGCTTTCCTTTAAAGCTGCTGCTTTTTTTTTTTTTTTGATAATCGTAGGACCCCCTAAATAAATGGTCATGTTTAAAGAAATCCTTTTGTGACTGCTCTCGGTATTCAGGAACTCCGTTGTAGTCTTTGACCAAAGTTTTTAACACTAAGGGTACAGATGGTGGTTGACCTGCACATCTATACCGCTTATCCTACAGGGTCTCCGGGAACCTGCAGCCTATCCCAGGGAGCATTGGGCACAAGGTGGGGTACATCCTGGACAGGGTGCCAGTCCATCGCAGGACACAATCATGTACACATTCACACACCCGTTCATACACTACGGACACTTTAGACATGCCCATCAGGACCATGGGAGGAAAACGGAGTACCTGGAGGAAACTCCACCCCCGCAGCACGGGGAGAACATGCGAACTCCACACACAGGGCAGCGGCGGGAATCGGACCTCCAACCCTGGAGGTGTAAGTTGAACATGTTAACCAGGAGGAGGGACAAAATATGACAGTTTTAGAATTGTACAGTTTTAACCCCCCCCAAACTATAAAAGATGAACATGGATCAAATTTCCTTACTGTTGACACTGAAGACTCCTTCCTTAATGAAATTTCTCATTACGGAAAACTCCACAGTATCGGTTATAAGTTTTTTCTTTGGTAAGTAACAAAAATTTGTTTAGCATTAGATTATGAATGCTGTGTGTGACCTGTGAATGACATGTGTATGTGTATGTATGTATGATTATATATAATATATATATAATATATATAATATATCTATATATAATATATATATGATTATATATAATATATATATATAATATATAATATATATAATATATATATAATATATATATTATATATATATGTGTATGATATATATAATATAATATAGTATATATATATATGTATGATTATATATAATATATATATATATAATATATATAATATATATATATATAATATATATAATATATATATTATATATATATATAATATATATATATAATATATATATATTATATATATATATAATATATTAAATATATATATTTATATATATATGATATATATATAATAAATGTATATATATATATATATATATATATATATATATATATATATATATATATATATATATATATATTGCTTACTCCTGCAGTCCCATATGCATTAGCATGTGTATCTGTATGTCTACGTATTGTATGATTTCAACGTATGTTGTGTGGGAACTGTGCTGCTTGGGTTACTGTCTGTATGGAGGTTTTTATCGTCTCCCCGTGTCCGTGTGGGATTCCTCTGGGTTCTCTGGTTTTCTCCTACCTCCTGAAAAACATGCAAGGCCCCCTGACTGGCTATGCTAAATCGCCGCTAGGTGTGAATGAGGGTGCGAATTTGTATGTGGTGTCTAGCAGCGCTCCGGCGTCCGGTTCGGGGTACGTCCCCATCTCACACCCAGACTCCGGATCCACCGTGCCCCAAACCAGCAGTTACTGGACACTGACGAATGACCGTGTGGTGCGGAGCAGAATTTTCTGAAGAACACAGGTCACTCGTATTATTTACTTATTATTTACTATACTGTGGTGTGGAAAGGTACAGGAAAGTTTTATTTCCTGTAAAGTTAACCTTTTAGGGCCTTCATGGCTCTATCATCCTCTACACAACACTACATAACGTAGACTGGAAGCCGTGTACACTATCCTAGTACACCATTTTGTGATTGTGCCACTTTCGATGACGTCCACCTTCGCGCGCACGGATTGATTGGCTGCTCGCTACGTCACTCATCCTACTTCCGTGTTCTCATTGGACGCGAGCTTTCGCACAGCGCTATAGAAACCCGCCCCTGACGCTTATAAACCTTACGCCGGCCCCTTTTCCCTTTCTCCTCCATTTCCGAGACCATAGCGACCCGTCTGGGCGAGACAAAAGATTCCCAGTTCGAGCATCATTTAAATTAATATATAAATATATATATTTTAATCAAAAAATAAAAATAAATAATGGCAAACCCTAGAGTTTTCTTCGACATCACTGCAGGTGGAAACCCGCTCGGCAGAGTGATTATGGAGGTAGGATATAAATATATATATATATATATAATAAATGTTTTTGTTTATTATTATTAATATTATTATTATTATTATTATTATTATTCCGTATTGTGAACTTCAGTATAGTATAGTATAGTATAATAGAAATGGCTGTGCTTTTCCACTGGGGTGTGTTTGCGCCAGCGCCTGACCGTTGACTTGTCCTATCCTGCATCCTTTATTCCATTTTTCTGCTGTTTATTCTTTCAATTCATTCATTGTGTGTAGTTGAACTTGAACGCCGGTGTTACGGCACACTCCAGGTATTTAGTAGAGAGACAGATGATGCTCAGTGCCACGGATTGCACCAACCTTGCAGCCAGTTTGCTTTATAAAAACATCCCTAATATGACGATATTTAGCTTAAAGCAAAGCTCTTTCTTCCAGGCTGCATTGTGACAAACTGGCTGGTTATCTCTGCTCAAAACCCTTAATGCAAATCAGTTCATTTTATTTTATTTATTTTTTTGCGCTTATACACAGACAGTGTGTGTTCATTTTTCGGACAATACGCTGTATTATTTATTTATTTATTTATTTTGGTGGGGAGACTGTATTTATTTCCTGGATTAATTTAGCAGCCGACATCCTCCAGAACGTCTGGATGAGATGAAATGTAAGCATAGCTAACGTGGCTAACTCAGCGAACGGTATCTTTTATTGTTTTTAGTGGCGTACGCACTAAAGCGCTAGATTCTTTTATTTTTATATATACATATATATATATTTTCTTCATTCCTGAGGTATATAAAAACGCTTTAATTGCTTAATTAGACGCCTCTGGGTGTTCATTACAATGACAGTTTAGACAGGCTTTAATCTGACAGGTTAAATGCGTCGTGCTATGCGGCACACATGAACCGACGGACGCTTCGTTTGTCTTTGTTTGTTTTATCGTCTAATTTCATTCATTTGTTGATTATTTAACTACATCAGAATCTAACCGAACCTCGAACCCTCTAATAAAATAATTTATAAATAAATTTGTGAATAATAAAGGTGTCTCTAGAGAGACCGTTCCCCCACCCCCCTACTCCATTACCCTCCGTGGAGCTGTCCATGAATTAATTTATAAATGTTCTGGAAAGTTCTATAGTGGGGGAGAGGGGGGGTGGGTGTTGCGGGGGCACGCGCGCGCGCGAATCGAGCGCGTCCTTGAGGCGCTGCGGAGAATTCTCACCGAGAACCCCGCCTTTCTTTATAAAAAAAAAATATGTTAAGGTATGGGGATCCGAAGGATGTACACCAGTTGTGTAGGTATTGTTGTGAAATGCGACATTTTGGTTTAAAAATATAAACCCGGAAACCGGTGTGAATGATTGCGCACGTGGTCAGCTCCCCCCCCCTCCCCCACTTCCTTCTTTCGCGCGCATATACTGTGTATGTGTATATATAATATATACTAATACTGAATCTTAAAACGATTACCTGTACCACACAGACCGCTTATTATTACTGTTATAATTATTATTATTTATTATTATTGTTCCCTTTGCAATCCGTGGCACTTCTTTTATGAGAAGGAAGTATGAATACATGGGTGTGTGTGTGTGTGTGCGCGCGCGCACATGTGTAACTGTAGCCCTTGTGCGCGTTCCCGCCCGACCGCATACCTCATAGCTGCTGCGCGTTCGAGCGCGCTCACGCTTTCAAGTTGCTCTCGGAACCGTCATAAATCGAGTCACGTGATCTGGGCACGTCACTGCCCACCGACAGATTATGCTAGACTGCAGACGTGCATGAGATCCAGGATGTGCACTGCTTGCTGGTCTGCTTGTGTCTGAAGCCACACCCTGTCCACTGCGTCCTGCACTATTTTTGGGAGCGGCTAGTCAAGGAGGCACTTTGGCCTATTTGTAGAGAACTGTTTTTGGGCATGGGTTTGTATTTTGACCAGACTTTTTAAGTATGAAATGTGTATATATTTGTGTTGTTGTTTTTTATTTTTTTAACAGCTGAGAGCTGATGTCGTCCCCAGGACAGCAGGTACGACTCCACCCCCCAGCCCCCCCACCCCACCCCCAAATCCCCTTTTACACATGTCTATCTAAATTAAACCTTGAAAGAAAATTATAAGCAGTAAGTTGTGTGTGTGTTTGCAGAGAACTTCAGGCAGCTGTGCACGGGGCAGCCTGGCTTCGGCTACAAAGGCTCCACCTTCCACCGTGTCATCCCTAACTTCATGTGCCAGGTACGGGTCTTTTCGTTGGAGAACTGAACTTTCTAGCACCAATTTCACCGTCCTTCCACCGAATATACTGTTCCTGTCCTCAATTATTTCGCTGCACTGCCAGCAATGGACAGTAGGGCTGGGCAATATTGCTAAATAAATAAATAAATAAATAATGTCATCCCCCCCCCACCCCCCAAATTTATGAACGGTTCTCAATTACGATTTCGATTCTTGTTCTTACACAATGCAATTGAAAAAGATTGACGCAATTTATTTATAAAGTTGTTGGGGTTTTTTTTTACATTTATTTAAAATAGTAACGGCAGCATCTATAGCAAATAGTGCAAACAATTGTTCTTTTCAATAAAGGATATTTTTTTATTTAAAAAAAAAAAAAAGACATTACTTGCACTATTTGCTTACTATTTTTGCACAACTTTGGTGAACCCTTCTTTCTCGACAGCAAATGGAGACTTTCATGACATGAAATGCCGCCGCAACCGAGAAGTCCGCTTGGGGTTATCTTCCCAAATCCGAGTTCCTTCCCCGTGTACGGAGTGACGTCAAAACAGCATGGTTGCGCACGGCATCACAAATAAACAAAGTAAAACTTCTTGCCTTTAAACGAGTTGTACTGTGTATACAAGTATTCGCTTTAGACCAACCGACATGCAGACATATTCGTTTGTTAAATCGAAAACACTGACCAAACAAGTCCGCCGTTTGAGAAAGAAAACAGACATCGCTCATCAGAGTTAGCCGTGTTCATCCTCACCAATTCCATATCTCCGAAGTGATATTCGAACCTTTCTTTGCTTCGAGCTCAGTCCTCGACAAAGTGCAGCCTGTTTTATCTTGGCGTCTTTGTTTTGTTTTGTTTCGAATATGTGTATGTACAATATAATATAAAAACACGAACAGTCTCCTTTAGAACACTTTGAGAATCGTGTTAAAACCGTTAATTTGTATTGATCATGAAAATCGGCCAGTGTGTTAGGAAAAAGCCACGTAAATTCCCATCGCGTTCATGTCACGTGGCCATATATCAGATGTATATCCGATTTAGGACGGCAAACGAAAGCGGCTCAGGGCTGATTTAAATAAATAAATAAATAATCCGATATTTGTGTCCACACTGTTGGGGAAACCGTTTTACCATAGCGTCTCCATACGGATTGGAAATTCCAGTTCGTACACCATCATGCAGACGTCTTACACATTGGGAAGTGTGTCTGAAGTGTTTTGGCTGCTCCGTCCCCATTAACACTGAACGTTTGCAGGGTGGCGACTTCACAAACCACAACGGAACCGGTGGCAAGTCCATCTACGGCCATAAATTCGAGGACGAGAACTTCTCTCTGAAGCACACGGGGGCTGGCTGCCTGTCCATGGCCAACGCCGGACCCAACACCAACGGCTCGCAGTTCTTCATCTGTACGGCGAACACCAGCTGGTCAGTTTTTATTTTTATTTGCTAATAAACTTGGATTAGAATTTCAGTGTTGGACCAGTCCCGAGGCTTATTCTAGATGGAGGAAGGTTTACGTATTATACTATGACTTCAGCATAGACGGTGTAAACGAAACTGGACCGTGAGGACGGCCTAGTCATTTCATAGGTTTGAAGCTCTGCATGAATTTAGGAGCTTAACGATCCCTTGTGATTTGGTTTGATAAATGTAGCATTCATGATTTTAAAGCTCTGAATAAAACCCTGGACGGACTGCTTTGTGTCCCGTCAGGCTGGATGGGAAGCACGTGGTCTTCGGTCAGGTCGTGGAGGGTTTGGATGTCATCAAGAAGGTGGAGGGCTACGGCAGCAACAGCGGCAAAACCAGCGCCCAGATCGTCATCGCCGATTGCGGCCAGCTCTAGACGCTTCCTGTCCTACCCACGTCTCCTGCACACCCTGATCTCTTAGTCCCCGTGAAACACTGCTCAAATCGCTGCGTTCCTGTCCTGCTTCGACACCCGCTAATCTATTTCCCTTACACCGTCCACTCACGAGTTGCCTCTTTTTTTCTTTTCTTTAATTTTTTTTTTTAAGATCGTTTTCATTTTCATTCGAAAGTAGAAGCCCACGGGCTGTGAGATTCATGTATCAAAATCTGAAAATAAAAAGGGGGAACAACGAGCTCCGAGACATTTCTCACTTCTTGCTCTTGTGTGCTAAAATGGGTGGTTTGATCCTAGCTAATAAATTTCCTAGACTAGCTAGGAACTTTCTCAGCTAGCTGATAAAATTCCATTTCAGTACGATAGGGCAGTAGTAGCATAGCATGACGGTTATGCGGTGAAATAATTTGGCTAAATTATTTACGTTCTGAGCGCTCTGGAAATGTCAGCCAAGACGTAGTGTCAGCGGTTGTGTTTTGGGGTTGTTGTTTTGTTTTTGTTTGTTTTTTCCCATTTCGTCACAGTGGAGCTTCAAAGTCGAACAAAATTCAGCTTTTCAGAGTGATATCAAGCACCTCCTGACCAATCAGGTTGCAAAAAACATGGACAAAGTGCTGGTGAGGGGGGGAAAAAAGTGTCTTGTTGGTGTGTGACTACAAGGAGGTTTAACGCCATGTTGAAGCAAACCTTTTGTTGCCAGTATGTTGAATAACTAACACTGCATACAGTAAAGTCCAACAAGCAGCTCCACTTCTCTTCTTTTTCTGTCTCTAAATCTACAGCAGAAAGAAAACAACTTCACCGCCAGAGGATCTGGAGAGCAAGCCAGGCTAAGTTAGTTTGTAGCTAGGATTGATGAAAACCAGCAAGTATGGAAGTGCCTTAATGGAACTCGCGCTCACTTTTCTGTAAATATCCACCTGAACCCATTAGCAATTACACACACGCACACACACACACACACACGCACAGAATAATAAAGGTATGTACACACACAGCGATTGTTGTCGCTGTACTATGAAGTCACCAGTAGGCGTTCCTACTACTGGTTGCCATAGTAACATTTGTTAGCGGGTGGCACAACTAGCATTCGACTTTTGACAACAAACCAGTTTTCTTGCCGCTTCAATTACACATTCTGTAGGAAGAGTGTGTGTGTGTATATGTACACGTATACACACACATACACACACTCTCTCTCTACTGGTCAAAAGTTTAGACACACTAGTTCTTTATTTTTATTTCCCCCCCAATTTCAGAATAATAAAGTCATCCGAAATCTGGAGTAACACAAATGGAACTATGGGAATTATATTGTGAGGAAAAAAAAAATCTAAATAATTTAGTATTTTAGCATGTTCCATGTAGACGCTATTTTTGGAGAGAATTTCCAGAAATGTATTCGTGGCGTTTTCTCACCCGATGTCTTGAGGAATTTCCCTGAGATGATTTTTAAACAGTATTAAAGGAGTTCCCACCGAGTTCCCATCGGCTGCTTTTGGGAATATTTTTCTCCGAGTCGTCCGGTTAAATAAATAATTTTTTTTGTAAATAAAATGTTCGTTTTCTAATGAAAGAAATGAGTACGTCGACTGTCCACAAACTTTTGACTGGTGGGGTGTGTGTGCTCTTTGCCACTGCGGTGAGAGCACAAGCACCGGACTGTCTGTGTCCACGAAACAATTCGGACTCGCGGGCAGGAGGCATGGCGGATCACCGATCACGTGCGCTCTGCTGTCTCCCCTCCCGTTGTTAGTCGCTGTACCAAAGTTTTTTTTTTTGTTCTTATTAACTTGGACAGATAAAGTGATTGGCTGGTGAGGGAACGGCTTCATACCTGCTGTAACATAAGCGATAGCAGGAACTAGCTTGTTTCGCAGATATAAAAATGTAACTAGAAATGAATTCTACTCTGCAAAATGTTGTAGTATGAGAAGAATAAAACGCTTTGGGTTGTGCCGTTATAGGAAAAAGATCAGCGTCCGCGTGGTACCCCGTGTCCGTTACTCCTTACTTAATCCTGTAACTTGCACACGCTGTAGTCGGTGTGATGCGGTGGAGTTGAACAGGTGTGTCTGGGTTTTTTCCACACAGCAGCTGAACGAAACCAAGCTCGAGTTTCTGCCGAGACCAAATCAGCCCGGATCCTTTCAGCCGCGGGTGTCTGATTTCTCCAACGCCGGCGCGGTGCCGGTTTCTCAGCACTATCCAACACGTCCTAGTGGACAGCTGGGAAGCGTAAAGAGTAACCCTAGCTCTTAGTGAACACTGCGTGCTGGTTTAATTACCCGGACTTGGGGTAAAGAGATCTGCGTGTGTGCAATCTGAGATCGTAAAGAGGCAGGACAGAAAGTTCCTGACTTTAAAAACAATAAAGACATTGTGCAGATTTATTATCCGTGTCTCTGCAGTGCAGCTGTTTTGAGAAGAAAAGGGTTTGTGGTTTTATTTGTGTGTGTGTGTGTGTGTGTGTGTCAAGCTGGGTGTGTCCTCCTAATTCTCCTCCTGGGGACTACATGCATTTCTGCATTGTTGTCTCTAGGTGGCGACAAAAGTTGTTTAAAAAAAAAAAAAGTAAATCAATACACAAAGACTTACACAAAGGAATAATTGAAAGTCGTGTTTTCGTAACACTAAACACTGTAAATAATACACAAGACACCAGCGTTAGAAAGTAGCAGAAACGTAATCGTTTAGAATAATTTCCTTTTAAAGCTTAAATCCAACATATTTCGCTCTAAAACAAGTGCTCGAACCACGACTCGATTCTTCAATACCATCCGTTAGAGAGTGAAATGATGGCCGTGCTGAGTAAACGAGCACGTCCTACATTCAAAAAGGTAAATATATATATTTATGTAGTCATAATGATAATAATATAATAGCTTTAAAACACGATTTCACATACATGAGGATTAAATGGACGGTTTAGTCAGCTTTTACGCTCGATCGGCCGAGACTGTCCCATGGCTGTCCCGCGAGTTTATTTCTTGATTCGTTCAAAATAAAGAAGCAAACTTTGGACAACTGGCTGATCGTGTAAATTAAATTATTTGTTCTTTCTTAAGCATTCATTTAATGTCACAAAATTGTTGACGGCTAGCATGGCTTTTAGCGAGCTTATAAAATCAACAAAGAACAGTTTGAAATAAATGAAATAAAGCGTACACCATCAAACTGTGCCGAGGAAGAAAGCGATTAACCTACGCTGTGACGCTAGGACTGGTTTTAACCGTTTTTAATACCTCGGTGTGTCCGAGTGTCACAAAAACCGCTTTCTCAAGCCTGTGTGAAAGTTTAACAGCTCAACAGGCGAGCGTAGCGAGGTCTGAGGCGAAAGCTACGATTCAGACATGATTCAGACGCGCAGTCTGCACGATGCTAATCAATCACATTAAAGCAAAATTTGGTCACCGAACAACGTGTCTTAGCCTATCAGCTTACATTCAAACGTTACACATTCACTTGCTAGAGCACAAAAATATTTTAGAAACCTGTCTTCAGCCCTAGGCTACGGAAGCCCTCAACGGCCATGCGTCATTCCTTTTTTTCTTTCTTGTTTTCTCGTGATCTCGACTGAATTTTTCTGCGTACTCGCCATCCATCGACCCAAAGTCAGTGGCGTTTTTATTTTTTGAATGGGTTTTTGGTTAAATGCCTGAAATAAGGTCTGTGGTTAACACAAGCTCAAGATATAGTCACGTTTTTTATACTACGACAGAAAATACAACGCTAATACCCCACTCAGGATTTTTTTAAAAAAAAGCTTTTACATGTCTTGATAAAGACGGTTGCTAACAAGTGGCTAAACGGGACTACGGAGGTCGACGGAGAGATTAAACGCCATCACGCCGAGCAGGAAAACTCATCTACTACACCCTCGTTGTGTTTATACTCGCACTCTTGCAGACTATTCCAACACAACTTTCCAACTTGTAGATTGATCAATTTATAGTATTTTCCCATTGCAGTGTTTTTTAAATAAAGATTGAAAGAGTTGTCGGAAGCGTAGCGGTGGTGACGTTGAAGTCATGTGACCGTGGTGTAGTTCGGTTATAGCCTAACTTTAGCTTTTTGTTTACTTCTGTCGAGTGTATCTAGGCTCCGAAATTCATACAAGTTGTGTTCGTTTGTGAAGATTATCTTAATGAACGAAACGTGCAAGAATCATAAAGTTTTGTTGGTCACAGAGTTTAATTTCTGCAATAATCCGAAAGCCAATCGGGAATCCTATTGGATTTCTGTCGAGGGATCCGGGGTGACGCTGACTTCCGGGGTGGCCTACAAAAACACCTCATCCCTGCAGGATCGACGACTTCCACATTAGTGTCGGACGCTTGAGAAGGACACACACCCCCCTCTCTCTTAATGCGGAGATCAATCTCTACACTGGCCAGCTGTTATATTTATGATGGCGAAGATGCCAACGCGCATGTAACACCAGTCCCAATCACAAAGCGCAAGATTTTCTCGGGATGAAATGATGTCGTGAGAAAACGGCTTTACGTTATGTCGAGATCACGAGAAAACTAAGTCGAGATCACGAGAAAACAACGACAACAAAAATGAATAATGCATGGCCGCGTAGGGTTTCCGTACTAGACAGGTGTGTCTGTAATGGAAAGCAGTTGTCTACCTTGTTCTAGCTCTAATCTAATGACTCAGCAGCGTTCTTCTTGTTTCTTTTTACAAGCTAATACGGATATATTACTTTAATTACGTAGGCTAATTCAACTGAAAACATTTTCGTGGGCAATCGGCTCAGCTAAACTAAACGATGAATAGCTGAGTGAATATAGATCGAAGTATTCTCCTCATGTTCTGTGTAAATTTAGTCAAATATTAATCTGTTTAGCAACTAATACCTTCTAGGGATCAGGACTAGTGTTATTATACTTGTTTTGTTTTTTTTAACTCCATGTTTATGAGTTATTTGAGTATGCTAGCTTACAACACACACTTGAGGTGTACCGCTTGCTAACTATAAAAAAAAATAGTAATAAATGCTTGGGATTCATGGAAACTTGATGAAAAATCACACAGCCACAGATTGGGACACAGACAGCATCCGGGTACTGCCCGAGAAGCCGTTAGCGTTTTCCGTTTTAGACACACCCTAATGCGGATTGTCTTGTTCCCTTCCATGAACGCTGCACTCTCCTTGTCCCTTGAGGCTACCAGGCTTCCGGATGCAGTTCAGACCCGCCGTGCAGGCGCAGCGCTTAAAAATTCTGCGGGATTTAGATTTGGGTGGCCCTCCTAAAGTGCACATCTCGCCTTCCTGAGGAACCCTCTGGCACCGTCCTCCGCTGGGGAATTGAACACAGCACCAGCCGTCTCCACAGTCACGTGAGCGCACGCACTCACTCCTCTTCGCCCCTGTGGGTGGAAATAAGTCACGTTTAATAAATTATAAACTATTATAAAAACGTTTCTCAAATATGATTGGCTAAAAGCCTCGTTTGAAGCCGTTGTTTAATACAAACAAACAAAAAATCCTTGATATACGCACGTCTGTGACCATTACACTTAATGTCGTGCTGCCTTCAAGTCCTCCTCGGAAGTTCGTGCGTACGAGTTCACAAGTGGCGATTACGGTGTGGTGTGTGTTCAAGTTGTTTTTGAACAGGTTTAATTTTGCGTTATCAAGGACAAGAAGTTTAGTTTTGCCTTCCTGAAAGAGAATAAAGGACTAAGCATGGCCATTCCATCCATTTTCCATACCGCTTTTCCTACACAGGGTCACAGGGGTCATGGAGGGGTGCACTTCCCAGGGGACTCGGGGCACAAGGCAGGGGACATCGTGGACAGGTTATCAACTCATTACAGGGCACAATCGCACACACATTCGGACACCACGGACAATTTGGGAATGCCATACAACCTACAACACATTTCTTTGAACTGGGGGAGGAAACCGGAGTACCAGAGGAAACCCTCGAGGCACAGGGAGAACATGCAAACTCTGCACACATAGGGCGGAGGTAGGATTTGAACCCCACAACCCCGAGGCAAACGTGCCAACCGCTAAGCCTAAACTGTCTGTTGCAGAAGTCACATGCATATTGTGGACTGCGATTTCTTTTTTTTTCTTTTTTATTTATTTATTTATTTTTAAAAAATTGACACACCCTATACTCCCCCAAATACCAGTTGTAATTATGGTCATATAGTAGTGGCGTTTTTGTGCGTAAACCTTGTAACTACGATATTTCTGACAGGACTTCCGAAGGCAGGACGGAGCCATCGATCATTCTACGAAATGCAGTAGAAAAGTCGTTGGGTTGCTTAGCAACCAAAGCTAAAGGTTAATGGACTACATCGTGTGGCAGAAGAATAGTTTATTGAGAGTATGATTAATAAGTTGAATAATTCATCAAACACTGGATTTTACCATATGTTATCACGTGTAAAGCGATTCTAAGCACACCACTTTACGCCAAGCCTTGCGATCACTTATTGCTTTATAAATTTAGTCCTGTGTTTTGTATCGTGTCTGTATACGCCTGTTAGAACTTTATCCTAGCTAGGGTCATGGTGGATACGGTGCCTATCCCGGGGGAATACACCATGAATGGGACTCCAGACAAACGCAAGGCAATATTCACACACATTCACACACACGGCCAATTTATTTGAGCCAATCCACGTACTGACATGTTACCGTGAGGTGTCGGGATAAACGGAAAACCTGAAGGAAACCCAAACGGACATTGAAAGAACGGGGCACCCTGGAGCTGTGAGGCAGCAACACTACCCGCTGATAAGTCCTTCATCACTGTGAATGAAATTCCTTTATCGTCATCGTACAAGTAGAATAAAATGATGTTTGAATCTTCCAGTGACATGAATAGATAATATATATGTAATAGCAATGATATAATACTGTACATTATACCAAGAGTTGTGCAATATACAACTGTACGTGTTAAAAACCGAACTAGTTGTGTGCACAAGGTTTAAAAAGTTGTCACATTTTAAATAAAACCTAGACTTTTTTTCCCCAGACAAGCCAGGGGATGGTCAAATCAGTGCTTTGGCCCATTTTCAGGTTTGTCAGCTTTATGGATCTAGATATAGATCCTTATAGAACTGATGCTGGCTAGAATTACGGCTTACTCTAGCCCTGAGTTTATTTCGCGGCTGTCGGATTTAAAGGTGCCGTTTGTAATGTTTGAACGGGCCTGTGGATCTGTATCACGTAGTCTAAAAGATTTCTCAAGAACGAAAAAACAAAACGTAATTTGCATCACTTCTTCCATTTTAGGCTTCTAGAAATATATATATATACACACACACACACACACACACACACACACACACACATATATATATATATATATATATATATATATATATATATATATATATATATATATATATATTCTGGCCCTGAAATGAGCTCCAGCTAAAACATAGTTCTTTAAAAAGGCAGCTCTTGAGTCATACGTTGTTTCAGAATAGATTGCGTGGACTAGGGAAGGTATGTCCGTGTTTTCATTCCCGGCAGCAAGAGGACTCGAAAAATTGTAAACCGCTGCTTTAAAGTGACTGTCACTATACGCTATAAGCTATTAAATCTCTTCTACGTCCAGTGATTCAACAACTTCCAAACCAAACCAAACCAAATGAGGACTGTGATAAGTTGTGAGATGGTTACATTTGTGGTCTATGAGTTTATTTTCAACACGACCTGTAAACAAACTAGATTTTTGATTTTTGTGTATGTTTCTTATTTATTTATTTATTTATTTATTTATTTACCTTTTTCGGTGGCTGTATCATCCGGCTTGTTTTTACGACCTTGTCTCTTCTTTGTGCCCTTGCATCTGTTTCCCTGGATTCAGGGAAGAGATAAGTAAGGTAACTGATCAGCGTAAGTTCACCCTCTCCATACTTCAGAGGTTTAAAAAAAACAAAACAATCAGGCAGTGTGTGAAGTGATCCAGTTATTAGTGATTTTCTGTACCAACCTGCTGATTAGTGCATTCTGGGTTTTGCTGTCGTCGTCTCACGTTGTTATGAACGCTCACGTTCACGGTAACCTTCTCTGACGGCATCGCTGTTGTGTTTCTTGTAAAGAGCTTTATAGGACAGCAGAGAAGTAAGAGTGAGTGATGTGGAATGAATGAAGTCTGCATCCTGCTTGGCTCATTACAGTGATGTCTAGTTTGTTACAGCATACTTAACCAAGGCTCACACTGTCAAGAAGCGGGAATCAGAATCGACAACGGAAAACAACTATCACAAGCCCTGAAGCAGAAAAAGATTAGAGCTGAAGCAGGCGATGAGAAGACATGGTAGTATTCAGGGAGAACATAAACTATCATTCAGAAATGGAGGGAAAAGAGATATGAGGAGAAAAAGAAAAGAAGAAAAAAAAACCCAACAACAACAGCTGGAAAACTGTAAACAACTTTAGAGGCAAGTAGAATAAATGTCCACATAATAATCAGAAATATCATGTTGATTTGTTTTTTGTTTTTTTTTTGTTTACTGTGTATATCTTAATATCCACCATTTTGTGATTCTTCCTGATCGTGCTTTGTTGTAACGTGTGAAATCTCTCTCTGATGGTTTTGCTATTTTAAAGTATACAATATAGAACTTGCATCTTTAAATGATTACCTTTATAATAATTTATCATTTATTTCTAACTTTTCTGAACAGTTCTGCTCAGCGTCATTAATGATGTGATACGTTTTAAATGTCCAAACGTAATAAAGAAAAGGCTTCAAGACATTTTTGGTGCGTCTTGGTTTTTTTTTTTTTTTTTTTTTTTTTTTACAAACCATCGTACTTTAAAAAAAAAACGACAACAACAACAACAAAAACATTCTTACACTCATTGAAGCACACGAAGCGGTGCGTTATTTCTGGATGTGGAGTCAGTGTGAGGATGAGGAAGAGGAGGATGAGGATGAGGTTGTGCTCTTACCGGCTCAGGGTCCGTGATAATCTCTCTGGAGGAGCGAATCTCGTTGGAGTCCAAGCAGAGAACCGCTGAGGTGAGGCACAGCGCAAAAACAGCAGGTGTCCACATGGCGAGGAGAGTCGTGCTGAAGGTAGTTTCTCAGCTGCGCTTAAAAGAACCTTCCCAGATGTGTTAAAGACGGCCGTGTCTCTTCTGCGTCAGACTGCGCTGTGAACACACGTCAAAACAGAATGGTTTATATAACAGGCCTGGCATTAGGGCGGTAATTAAGGTCAATTACTACCTGTACGCCGGAGATGAAAAGCTCTTTTACACGTTACACCTTCTGACAAAAGTGTGTGTGTCATCAAAACTATTGGAGCTCTTTGAACGAGGTCCGCGTATTAACCGCATCAGTACGGCCCGGATGGGAGCCGCTTTCCTGCGCCGGAACAGGTGATTTACCTGTTCCCTCGGCTTGAGCCGGCTTCTTCGCGGCCTTTTTAAGCTGACGGTTAATTACCAGAAGATTAGACTTTACTGATCTACAAGGGCTGCTAATGTTCCTTTTAAATGGCCCGAGCAGGCCACTGAATGAAGGTTCAAGGGGAGATGAAAAGCGTTTCCGTTCAAGGCCGTGTTTCCTGATCAAGCCCGCATTAAATGTGGGATTTCCAGCCCACGGTAGCCTGGGGAGAACTGTAATTATCCAGCCTGTTCAAACAGGATGGCCGAGAGACGAGACTTCAAAGACAGACGAGGATTAACAGGAGCAGGGAGGCACGACGGCCTCCCATTATCGCTCTGATTTGTAAAAAAAACAACAACAAAAACAAATTTTTGGTTTGGACTGTCCTGCTAAAATGGTCAACCATGTGGAGGGTTTGGTGTCTACTCCTAAAGAGCTAACTGACCGTGTGTGTGAGTGTGTGTGAGTGTGTGTGAGTGTGTGTGAGTGTGTGTGAGTGTGTGTGAGTGTGTGTGAGTGGGGAGATAAGTGGAAACTGAGCACCAAGCAGGTGATGGATGCAGGAAGAAAGTCTTTAAAGCCTGAGGCTGTTGTAGAAAAAGAAAAACCATCAGATAGTACATCACCAGACTGAATGTGTGTGTGTGTGTGTGGTGTTTGAGCTAATAGCAAAAAGGAAATGAAGCTGGCACACACTACAGAGTCATCCTTAGTCATTAACCCAGAGTCGTACATAGAGAATACATCACTATATACACATGTAAACATTATATATATATATATATATATATATATATATATATATATATAAAATATATAATATATACATTATATACACACACACACAAACACACATATACATATGTAGACCCTGTATGTATGTATGTATAGTTATCTATCTATTATATATCTATCTACCTATCTACTTAATTACTTTTTATTAGTGTACGACAAATAAAGAAACGTACATTTTCCACTCCAGTATATGAAACTCACACACGGTACAGTGGAGAAACAGCTGTTTAGCGTGTGTGTGTGTGTGTGTGTGCGTGTGAGTCTGAATGTGATAGAAAAGATAAACCATGGCCAACAGAAGCCTTCAGGTTATTCACGTACCCAATAAAGGCCAACAGACACTGACAATTAACCTCGCTCTGACGCAGTGTGTGTGTGTGTGTGTGTGTGTGTGTGTGTGTGTGTATGTGTGGGTGTGTGTGTGTGGGTGGGTGGTCCTAATAAGGTCCCTGTGTAAGGGCTTTATCTTAAAACGAACAGAACACACATATAGGGTCCACCAGTTGACCTGGCAAACAGCTCACCTGTCCTGGACGCGCACACACACACACACACACACACACACACACACACACACACACACACCGTGAGAGGCAATGCAACTGAAGGTAAGACCAGTTTTAGTATTATTTTTATGCTCTTGTATGTTCACTATTTAACATCCGTTACATAATATTAATTAATAATTAATTCATAATTGTTATTGTTAATTCTGATACGTTTATGCATTAAAAGTGTTCATTTTAGGCTTTCGTTCATATTTTTCTTTATATTTTTTATTTATGATTCGCATGATGTTAGAGACATCAGTGACCATTTCTTATCAGAGTACTTATCTTAAACAGTGATATGTGAGAAACGTCATTTCTTTTGCAATTCTTCTTCTTCTTTTTTTTTTTTAATGAAATGTTACAGGAGTAATGTCAATTTAAAATTCAATAGAATAAAACAGTCCTAGTCTAATATAACTCATGTATGTTTGTTATAAGGAACATGCGCTCCACTCATTTATTTGAATTATTTTATTTTATCTTGGATCTAGTCCAGGGATTATATAATAAGCAGACTATATAATCTTCACTACAACGGAAACTAATACAGGGTAAAAAACTGGATTTTCCAGGCGTCACGTGATTATCGTAGCTAGAGTGATCCTGTTTCAATTAGCAAATTGAAAGTGCTAATTGTCACAGCCATATCTCCCTGCAGTTCTTGCCTAGGTTCCCATTGAAGCTAAGCAGCACTGAGCCTGGACAATACCTGGATGGGAGACCTCCTGGGGAACACTAAGGTTGCTGTTGGAAGTGATATTAGTGAGGCCAGCAGGGGGTGCTCACCCTGTGGTCTGTGTGGGTCTTAATACCCCAGTATAGTGACGGCGGCACTGTACTATAAAAACAGCACTGTCTTTTAGATGAGACGTTAAACCGAGGTCCTGACTCTCTGTGGTCATTAAAAATCCCAGGACACTTATCGTAAAGAGTAGGGGTATAACCCCGGTGTCCTGGCGAAATTGCACTTTATTAATCGTTCTTAAACCCAGATTAAAAATATACCATCAGGAAGAAACTGTATTTCAAATTCAAAGTATTTTTCTATGTTTTTGAATAGAAATCGCATCACCTCCATGCTATACGGAGCTATTGTTCAGACCTACACCTTAAGCACATAGTGACATGTAACCCATCAAATCGTGGAAATGAGCTGAAATTGCCCCCCCCCCCCAACCACTCAGTTTAACATGCTAGCCTGCTAGCAAACATTATTCACTAACGGTTCGCAAGCTTGTTAATAAACGTGGCTGTGCAATGTTACGTTAAACCCCAGCAGGGTTATATGTCATTGTTAAAACTGGCTAAATAGATAAATACTAGCTAGCTTGCTAGCAAATTGTTGAGATTAGCTTAAGTGTTAGCTTAAGTTTTTGGCTAATCAAATGTCTGAGGTTTTCTGCTTGTCTTTGGTAGTAGTGTGGTGTAACCAAAGCTTTCGTTTCTTTCATTTATTTAAAAGGCATATTTATTTATTTTTGGGGGATTTTGAGTGTGTGGGTGTGTACTATAAATATCGGCAAGTAAACTTGTCGGTTTGTGTTGTTACCAGCATGAGGACTCTTCAGACAGATCATTTGGGTGTTTTGTGAACACACTGTTCCCAGGTGATGAGTGTGATGAGTGTGAGGAACGTTTGCTGAGTGACTGTTTCTGGTCTTTGCGAATGGATGCTGATTAGACAACTTAAAGATCATCTTATCTCTGCTTGCTTGAGTGTGTGTGTGTGTGTGTGTATGGAAGCTGGAGTGTAATGAGAGACATGAGTAAGGTAATTAAGATCAGATTCAGTTTAAGTTAATATTGCTGCCAAATTGGAGCAGAGCAGATGCTCACAGAACGTACCATTTATTTAGTTTGTGTGGGGGGGGGGGTTTAGTTAACGATCTTGCTCTAGGGCCAAACCAATGGTGGTGTGTAAATTGTGAGTGTCAGGAGAGACGTCCTGGGCTGTGTTATGTGGGTGTTTCCTCCTGGTTAATATTTACTGCACATGCATTAAGAACATTTATGAAGGTAAATCAATTACCATAAGCAGGATGTAAACTATACAGTATCTCACAAAATGAATGCCAACATGTACTGTGACATACTGAAGCAGAGCATGATTGGTATGCTGTATTCTTCAGTTCTCTTCACATCCAGCGTGTCGAGTTGCAAATCTCGCAGGTCCCGCTGGAGGACTATAACATCAGGATCAGCTTTCTCGGCGGAAGATTTTCCGGTCCGTCTTTCTCCATATCGTCGGATACCTTGGGGCAGGCTTGTTCCCTTTTTTCTTCTTGGACCTCTTTTTCTCCTGACGTGATTGTATTTCCCCGGGCTGTCAAGGTTGAGGTTCTTTACATAGTTTAATCATAAAACATATCTCAAGACAGTTATAATATATGAACTTAACATATTATATCAGCTTGTATTTACATTGAGCAAGAACTAATGGCAGGGCTGAGACTACAAATTCCAGAGATCCAGGTCTCCTAGAACACTTCACAGTGCAGGACATCTTCATTTGCTAACCTCTGAGCCACACTACATTATAACATTTACGCAATTTTAACCGATTTTGAAATTGTGACAGATATAAGAATGCATTTCACAGATTTTCATCCATCAGCCATCAAACCTCCCACACTACAACATTTACCCAGGATGAAACACCTGAGCAGTGATCCAAGCTTCTGGAACCTGGTGTCTTACAGACGTGACCTTCATATCTGGCGGAAAACAGTTCAGCTCAGCTCTTATTGGTCATCTTTCAAGCATGATTTCAGGATTGTGTTTCACATGAGACAGTTGACAGGCTTACGTGCTCTTCTGAACGTTCTAGTACACGGAATCGCACGTGATGTCATAACACGCGGCATTCCATATGACATTCTAGTGTGAGAAATCGCTCGCGATATCGCAATACAAAAACGCCACTTTAGACGATCTAGGGTGTGGAGTCGTCTGTGATGTCATACTGTGCAATGTTCCCCGGATCGTTCTAGTCTCTGCAGCCACTTGTGATGTCATGATGCACAATGTTCCTTGACAAGTGTGTGCGATCGCTCGTGATCATAACGGACAATTAATGCACAATAATAGATTATTGGATAACGGTAATACACAGCATTTTAATACACAGAACGATCTAGGGTACGGATCTCTCATGAAGTCATAATGGATCCATTCAAGAGGTCAAAATGAGCAACATTCCTCGGGACGTTCTAATATGGGTGATCTCTTGTGTTGTCATGTTTCTTCAGAACATTCTTTGTGTGGAACGACTTGTGATGTCATAATGTTCCTCAGAATGTTCCAGTCACTTGTGATGTCATAATGTCATAATGTCATAATGTTCCTCAGAACGTTCCAGTCACTTGTGATGTCATAATGTCATAATGTCATAATGTTCCTCAGAACTTTACAGTCACTTGTGATGTCATAATGTCATAATGTCATAATGTTCCTCAGAACGTTCCAGTCACTTGTGATGTCATAATGTCATAATGTCATAATGTTCCTCAGAACGTTCCAGTCACTTGTGATGTCATAATGTCATAATGTCATAATGTTCCTCAGAACTTTACAGTCACTTGTGATGTCATAATGTCATAATGTTCCTCAGAACGTTATGTTGTGATGTCATAAAACTGGTTTCCTCCACCAGTCACTTGTGATGTCATAAAACGCACCTTTCCTCCGGACATTCTAGTGTGCGGAGCGTTCTAAGATTCTGCAATATTCCTCAATATTCCTCAGTCTAGTGTGTCACTTGTGATGTCATAAAACGCACCTTTCCTCCGGACATTCTAGTGTGCGGAACGTTCTAAGATTCTGCAATATTCCTCAATATTCCTCAGTCTAGTGTGTTCAATCTCTCGTGACGTCATAATAATGATAATGAGTCTTTATTGGTCACGTATACATTACAGCACAGTGAAATTATTTTCGTCGCATACCGCAGCATGCCAGGAAGTTGGGGTCAGAGTGCAGAGTCAATATAGGGGACACTATACTATAAAAACAGCTCAGTCTTTCGGATGAGATGTTAAACCCAGGCTATGACTCTCTTTACCGCCAAGCCACCACTCCCACCATAATTCCAGTCCTTCTCAAGATGTTCTAGTGTATAGAATCACTTGTCATCTCACAATATTTGACATTCCTCAGCACATTCTAGGGTGTGGAATCTTGGCAGCATGATGCCATAATGTCTGAGATTACTTAGAGACGTTCTAGTGTGTAAAAATCTTTTACGCTGTCACAATGCCGATCGTTCTCAAAACATTCTTGGGTGTGGAATTCCTTGCGATGTCATAATTTCCTGAAAAAGTTTTATCGCTCGTGATGGCATAACACGCGTCATTCCTTCAGACGTGTTAATTTGTGGAATAACGTGTCTCTCAGGAATACTGCATCGACACACACATGTATGCTATAGTGTCACATTATATAGTATATAGTATTACACGTGCAAGTAGCAAGCGACAGTAAGCCATTTCTAACATTTGGAAAAATGAAATTTGCGAAAGTGTCGAATTGATGATCCGGTCACAGCTTGTACGCTAAATTAAACCACCTATCCTCCAAGGCTTTCTCCTATTAGGATTAATAGCACATTATCCCAATTTTCAGCAAGGTAAGCTGCATGCTAATTGCATGGAACAGCGTGCAGAGTCTTGTCGTGGCGTGTGTCCGACTTTCAAATAGGTCAAAACTTCAGCGTCTTTTCCCGTACTCGGTTTTTTTTCACAAATCATGTTTTTTTTCCCAGACACTCAAACATTTGCAATGCTTAAATGTGTGTGTGAGTGCAGTGACCAGGTTTGGCGATGACTGTGTTGAATCCTATGGAGTGGATCAGGAAGAGCAGGGGCTCACGGCGCCTCGTGCTGGTGGTGGTGTGTGTGGCTCTGCTGCTGGATAACATGTTGCTGACTGTCGTGGGTGAGTCAGCAGCCCGACACACAATAACGCTCATGTTAATTTAACATCTTGAACACACCGACTCGCACGCCACAGTTTTCTAAACAGATGTTCATCAGGTGTGAAGTAAAGTGGATCCATTTTGACAAAAAAAAAAAAAAAAAACAATCAAACCTACACCGGTTCCCATTACCCCTTAGTCAAGACACGTTTGGCGTCTGCAATTGACTTCTTTAGTTCTGCACTGGACCTACAAGGCTCGAGTAACCGCTTTATCCTGGTCAGGGTCACCGTGGAGCACTGGGTGTGAAGCAGGAATACAGATGCCAGTCCATTGCGAGGCACTATTCAAACACAGATGGGTAATTTATCTTAGACACGCCGCATACTGGCCTGTTTATGGGAGCGAGGAGAAAACCAGACAACCTGGAGGAAACCCACATGGACATGGGTAGAGCATGCAAAACCCCACACAGACTGTAACTCAAGCTCAGGATCGAACCAGAAACCCTGAAGCTGTGGGGCAGCATTCCCACCGTGGCCCTGTGTGTGTGGAGTTTGCATGTTCTCCCCGTGCTGCGGGGGTTTCCTCCGGGTACTCCGGTTTCCTCCCCCAGTCCAAAGACATGCATGGTAGGCTGATTGATGTGTCCAAAGTGTCCGTAGTGTATGAATGGATGTGTGAGCGTGTATGTGATTGTGCCCTGCGATGGATTGGCACCCTGTCCAGGGTGTACCCCGCCTCGTGCCCGATGCTCCCTGGGATAGGCGCCAGGTTTCCCCGTGACCCTGAAAAGGATAAGCGGTATAAAAGATGGATGGATGGATGGATGTGAGGCAGCAGCTCTACCAGCTGTAAAACCGTGCCACCTCGGATCTTCGAAAACCAATACTGTAGAATTGTATAATTTATTATTATACAATAATATACAATATACAGTAGACATACTGTGTTCTTAACCACTGTGGGTGAAACAGACTTCCTGTACTTGTTAGCTCCATTGCAAAACTAGAGAAGCAAATCAACCACATTCACGGTAAGGGAATCCCCCCCCCCAATCCCATAGACTACTCCTCTAAGACAGTAACACTAATCACATGTACTGAATTTCTGAATTTACAACATTACCAGCATTACCACATTTAATTGATCATCATCTTTCTCCTGCTCTCCAGTTCCTATCATCCCTACCTTCCTGTATGCCATGGAGCATCAACCGGTTGAACTTTCCTCCTCCTCCTCCTCCTTCTCCTCTCTGTCTCCTCCTACCATGAACCACCCCACCTTCTCTTCCATCTTCTCTCTCTATGATAACGTGACCTACACCAAGACCACCACCAACACTGTGACCCAGGATAACTTCAGTGACTCAACGGTTACCCCAATCTCCAACGGGAGTGCCAGCATCTCTGACTCGGGCGACTGTAAGGACGACAGGAAGTTTCTGGAGGCAGAGAACGTGAGAGTCGGCCTCTTGTTTGCATCCAAAGCTATAGTGCAGCTTCTGGTCAACCCTTTCGTGGGTCCGCTGACCAACAGGTGTGTATTTGTGCAGTGGCTTGACTGCTAATCCCCGTATGAACTTCAAACCATTTCTTACGAAATGAGGAGACATGAAGAGGAGAACTCTGAGAACTTAGGCTGGAGATCTGAGTTGCTTCTGATGATGAGGCTTGAATAGTAAGGAGGGGAGAGGGAAGATAGAGGATGGGAAAGATGGGAGTTTATTGGACATTAGCTAAAAAGAATATTATGCTCTCTGTCCGCTTTCTGATCGACTGCCAACACCAATCCTCTTTTTGTTTGAACCGAGTTCCTCTGGATACGTAAACAGTGTTTATGTATGTATGTATTCTTCTTTCTGTAATTCCACTCTCAGGAAGATCGCTTCCCGTTTCCGACTTCAGACTTACTCTGATGTTCTTCAGGAGATTCCTCTTGAGGAAAAAAAAGGTTTCCTCAAGGGTTCTTTGGACAGTCAATGAATCTTTCTTTTCAAATGGGGTTCTTGGAGCCTTTTCTAAAAAGGAAACCCTCTGTTTTAACATTCCTCCAGTGAGACCAGAGTGTAGTGGTTCTGGATGGGAATTTCTGTATAGATTTATAATAGTTCATTGAAAATGAACAACAAAACAGCTATTATTAACAAGACCCTTTCAAGCCTGACCAATGCAGTGATACAAAACATGTACAACCTTCAGTGAGCGGATTTGTGATCTGTGCTTCTTTCTTTTTCAGGATCGGTTACCATATACCCATGTTCGCTGGGTTCGTCATCATGTTTGTCTCCACGATAAGTAAGCAAAACATAACAATTAAATACATGGAACATCAAACATGTGCATACAGTAACAAGCCGGCACATGTATCTAATACTAATTCACCTGCAAATCGTATAAAACCTTCAGAACCTTTGATAACCATAACTAAATAGTGCAAAAAAAAAAAAAAAAATTGTTGTATTTTTAAAATCTTACTCGCTTATATTCAACACCAGAATTATTATATACCTTTATTATTATTATTATTATTATTATTATTATTATTATTATTATTATTATACCTAAGAATATAAAGGTGTTTAAAATGTTCTGCATGGAGAACTCTAATGTGTTTTAATGTCATCTGTGTGTGTGTGTGTGTGTGTGTGTGTGTGTGTGTGTGTTTCTGCCGTGCAGTGTTTGCTTTCTCAGAGACGTACGCCTTGCTGTTTTTCGCTCGTTCCCTCCAGGGCATCGGCTCCTCCTTCTCCTCTGTTGCAGGTACAGTGTGCGTGCGTGCGTGCGTGCGTGCGTGCGTGCGTGCGTGCGTGCGTGTGTGTGTGTTTGTGTGTCCTCTGAAAGTACACTGAAGACATTTGGGTTTGAGATCAAAAGACAGATCAGAATTTCAGCTTTCATTTCCTCGTATTTACATCTAGACGTGTTCAACAGCTTTGAACTCACCCAGTTTTTCCAAGTGATCAAGAATATCGGAACACGTGATTGATAGGTGTTTCTTTCCGCCCAGGTGTGCCCTGTTAAACTGATTGTTTAAAGAACTAATAGCTCTGAACGTCTACTCTTGGTTTGAGCCCTAGGTTTCGCCTGTGAAGACTGAATTTGTTGTTAAAAAGGATAAACCAACATGAAGACCAGAGAGATGGCTTTGGGGGGAAATCGTTCAGAGTCGTTGCACAAGCATCGGGGATGACCAGTACAACAATATGGAATGTCCTGAAACAGAAATAAACCACTGGTGTACTAACAACCAGACACGGAACAGCATTTTCTACGTTTCATGTAGTTTAACACAACTAGATTTCAATTCCAGGAAATAAAAGCTGAAATCTTAAACTCTCGCCTCATATCCGTCTTTTGATCTCAAACCCAACTGTCTTTGATGTATAGCACAAACAAATGGATTGGCCTTGCCGTTACAATAGTTCCTGAAGGGACTGTATTCCTTTAAGGCGATCAAATGTCCCCATACTGATTGGAACATGTAACTATTTTGGCCTTGTGTAGACGTTTGGATGGTCCCCGTTGATTTATTTGAACTTAAACTACTACAACTACACAAAATACATAAAAATGACTAAGTTTCGATTCGAATTAGGTGTAGACGTAGGCATAGGATTATTTCGCTACAGGAACACACACCTCACAAGTGTGTGTCTGTATTCACAGATTAGAAAATGTCATCCAAGTATATCAGGAACCAAAGTAGATATGTTACTGATTGTGTTGTATGCATGTCATTTGTGTGTGTGTGTGTGTGTGTGTGTGTGTGTGTGTGTAGGACTGGGCATGCTGGCCAGTGTGTACACTGATGATAATGAGAGAGGGATTGCCATGGGGATAGCACTAGGAGGACTTGCCATGGGTGTGCTCAGTGAGTGCTGGGACTATTAGAAATTGCTCACAATAATCACTTGTAATTACTAATTGATGCAGAAAGAGATTCAGCTATTAGTGGGGCTGACGCGTGTGTGTGTGTGTGTGTGTGTGTGTGTTTTGCAGTTGGCGCCCCTTTCGGCAGTGTCATGTACGAGTTTGTGGGTAAAAGCTCTCCGTTCCTCATCCTGGCCTTCCTTGCTCTGTTTGATGGAGGTGAAACGTTTAAAAATGCTGCTCTTGCTGTGTCATGATTATTGCGCTTTTGTGTTAATGTTTGATTGATTGATTGATTGATTGATTTTAAAACAAAGCACTCCAGCTTTGTATCCTGCAGCCTTCTAAGATATCTCCCGGGGTAAGCATGGACACCTCACCCTTCTCCTCACTACATTTATACACAACAGAACAACAGTTTCTAGCTACTATAACAGAAGTGATAACAGGAACTCAGTTGGGGTTTTTTTGTTTGTTTGTTTGTTTTTGTTTTTTTTTGGACGGCCCATGACATTAAATTGTAACTATAAATTGATAAAAAACTATCTTGTTGTAATAAATGGAAAAATTGTAATCATTGACAAACTGCTGTGGTATATGAGGAATAAAACACTGCTGTTACACAAATGCTAATGAACAACAGGATGGTGTTTCTGAGTTAGTGAGTTAGTTAGTTCAAGTTAGTTCCTGTTAGCACTTACGTTATAGCAGCAAGAAAAAACACACTTTTTTTCTTTTTTTTTTTAAGCCACAAAGACCTGAAGATGTCGGTAAAGTTATAGCTTTAGCGCTAACTCCTTCCTTAAAGGTTACGTAAACATCTCCTTACAGAAAACATCACCATATCAACAATCAGCATGTTTTTTTTTTTTTTTAACGTTTATTTTAAGAAGTTTCAGTTCAAATTTTCCTACTTAGCAAAATTCCTACTTACCTCATATCGTCAGTGCAAAACGAAAGAAGCAAAACTTAGACACCGAACAAAAAATAAAAAGTGACCGCTGTACTTCATTTGGAGAAAAGCTTACGCATAGTTATATATTTGAGATGAATATTTCTTTTAAACTTAAGGCGTATATATTTTAGAATGAATCACGGACCTATATATATATAGATAGATAGATAGATAGATAGATAGATAGATATACCACTGTTAGTTGTGTTCTGTTACAGCCCATAAAAAAGTCATACATATTCAGGCTGTATATCACTTATCGCACCTTTAATTGTGGAATCTGTTTTCAGAGTGTTGCGGGTACACCACTGCTAACTCTGCTGAAGGACCCTTACATACTCATCAGCGCAGGTGTGTGTGTGTGTGTGTGTGTGTGTGTGTGTGTGTGTGTGTGTGTTTGCTACTTATCATCAATCAAGAAATTACCTTTGTCCTAATGCGAGCGATTGATAAAAGCCATGCCTGTGTGCTGTGTATACTTATCACTTGGACATTATGTGTTAATGTAATATGAAATTCAGAATCCTTTCCAGAACAATAAAATATTTTCCAAACTGCACACAAACACACTGGTATTGATGGCGTGAGCTTGTTCGCAGGATCTTTGTGCTTTGCCAACATGGGCGTAGCCATTTTGGAACCCACTCTCCCTATATGGATGATGCAGACCATGTGTTCACCAAAATGGCAGCTTGGTAAGAAGGTCCACTACCTGTTTCATTCCTTCGTAATACAGATTAAAATAAAGTAAATAACTTTGACAAAATACAAGCTGTTTCCTACCATTTGGCACGGTTTTCTAATTGGTCTTTTATTCATGTAACAGTTGAACCAGATATTAAAGGTGGGGTCAGCAAATTTGAATTATATTATGTTTCATTTATGTAGTGCCTTACTCATACCCAAGGTCATGTTACAATTGAAAAACAAAACAAAACAAAACAAGAAAACACTTATAAATAATAATAATAATAACAGAAATAATAAATTAGCTAGGAACTGATTGAGGGGAAAGAAGTATTCGGACACTTTTGTTTTTGTTATTTAATATATTTCCGATGTATACGTCCATGTCAAATTAACGCATATATATATGTTTTTCAGCTTTTCTACTTGTATATATATAATATATATATTTTAAAAAAGTATGTATTCATAAGCATGTAGTGTTTAAAACACTAAATTAATAGGAATTCATACACTATATTAAAATATATAAAGGTTAGGGTTACAATAAAAATAAATCAAGTTCTAGATATAAATGCTGCAAAAAAAAAAAAGTTCTCATTCTAATTGGACCTGGTTTCGCACAACAAAAACATGGTGAAGGAACATTATTGATAAAGGTTCAGAGCCATAGCAAAGACCTTAAACATCCCTGTAAGTACGATTGGTTCAATAGCATGCAGGTGGAAATTTCACAGAACCGCAACTAATCATTCCTAGACTGGTGCGCCACGCAAGATTTCACAAAGTACTCTCGGAGTAATGATAAGGAAGGAACGCGAGAGTTGCGAGACGACCTGAAAGCAGCAAGAACCACAATCATCTTTGTTTCTAGACCTCATGTAAAAGGAAGCACAGAGATGCACATCTGAAAAAACATTTAGGCAATCAATGATTCAACTCGTCGTGTTTGGAGAAAGAAGGATCTCGTAAATGATCCTAAGAACACCATAATTCCCACAGCGAAGCACGATGGTGGGAGCGTCATGATATTACACGTCAACGAAGGAAACATGGAGGAATGGAACGACGTATCAGGACATGTTAGAGAAGAATGAATCTCACTGACCACGAAGACAGACGTTTGGCCGAGCCCATCTCCGAGCTTGAATCCTATTGACAATTTATGGAGGATTTTCAAATTGCCTGTCCAACCCTGTAAATTTGGGGAACTGAAGATGAGAAGAATGGGGTCAGAATTGAACCACAATGCTGCGAAAAAGCAAATGACTTCTTACCGTTGATGTCTCAAAGCTGTAATTGCCAACAACAGCTTTGCAACTCAGTACTGAGGTGGATCATTTGTGTTGTCGGATACGTTCCTCCTTTGTTTATTCTTATGAATGCATACTATTTTTTGGTCATATTTATAAGTACAAAAGAATCCAAAGACATTACGTGTGTAAATCTGATCTTGACGTATATTAAATAACAAAAGGACGTGCTTATTTCCCGTCACTGTAAGTAATCTTTTTTTTACGGTGGCTTTGGAGGGATCGCAGCTTAATTTTGACTTTCAAAGCAGCAAAATTCTGCCGAAATCTCTGCCTTTTACGTTTGCTCTAAAAGACAGAGAGCGAAGAGGCGAGGTGGCTCTAGACTTCTCCACGGGACATCGACGTCTCGTGCTATTACTTTAATTGCTTTTTCTATGAGGCTCAGTCGCCCGATCAAAACCACTGATACGTCTGAGAGTGTATTCAGAAGACGGCAGAGTGTGTCTTCCTTGTCTGTTTTATCTGTTGGTCATCATGGGCTCTGCCAACCCCCCCCCCTCATCTGACCCCCCCCTTTCTTCCATCCACTGATGAGGGTGTTGATATTGCAGGGGTGGCTTTTCTACCAGCTAGCGTGTCTTACTTAATTGGAACCAACCTGTTTGGTCTGCTGGCCAACAAAATGGGCAGGTAAAATGTCTTTCTGGTGCATTTAATATCATATAAATAACATTTAATGGTGTTCATATTAAGAGTAATTTGGGTTTATTATTATTAGGTCAAATGTATGTGTCAAGAAAGGACGTAGTGAAATATATCTTGCAGTAACTTTATGCAAAGATATCTGCACTTCAGGAGTAATTATTTGCAGTGGAGATTGAGCTTTAAAAAAAACCCCCCAGACAATCCGCTGACTTTCATAACCCCGATCTTTACTAGGTGGCTGTGCTCCATGATCGGCATGGTCGTTGTTGGCATCAGCCTCCTTTGCGTGAGTGACGCCGTTATTTACTTTCTATTCGATAGAAAATGTATAGAAATGATAGGACTACTACTTTAGAAATTCACAGTGCATTACTGTAAATAAGTGCACAGTCCACCGAACGATAGACGGCTTCTTGTCATTTAAATATTACGCCTCAGACCGCACGTGACGTTCGTTAAGACCAAAGACTAAACACTAAGACGCTCAGACAGTCATTTTTTTTTCAACATTGATTAACATTTGAGGTAAATTGTACATTATGTAAATGTGATATTTAGAATTATATACGTTATATATGTTAAGACTAGCCGGGACACTGTTGGGTTACTGTGTGTGGAGTATCGTGACTGTGTTTAGATGCTGGTGAGCAGGATGATGTGAAAGGGGAGGGGTGTGAGCCCGCTGCTGGGCAAACAAACCTACTCTTCTCTTAAATCCGAATTTCTTACAGGTTCCTTTGGCCAAAAACATCTACGGCCTTATTGGCCCTAACGGAGGACTAGGATTCGCTATTGGTAAGCACTGCACTGCTAACACTGCCAGAGCAGGAACACGGCTACATTTCCACTAATCGCTGGAATTCGCACTTTGTGTTTGTAGGAATGGTTGATTCGTCCATGATGGCTATAATGGGATACCTGGTGGATATCAGACATGCCTCTGTGTATGGCAGCGTGTACGCCATAGCGGATGTGGCACTTTGTATGGGGTTCGCTATAGGTAAAAGATTTATATTGAACATCGCCTCTAACTTGAAATGAAACAAATCCGATCGAACGAATTTCTTATCGACTTTATATTTTGTAATAGACATTAAAGCGGCAGTGTGTTATTTTTAGAGCCCTCTGCTGCTTACGAGGTGAATTGCAATGACTTGACGTTATCCGTGAAGCGCATTTCCCACATGAGTAGGGTCTAAATGAAGGTGTGACGTGGAGAGGCTGATGTTTTGCTGGGGGGGGGGACTGATTTCAGGGCCGGAAAAATGTAAACAGACGCTGAAATTAAACAAAATAGTGCGACCCGTTGCATAGAAATGTTGTAACGGAATCTTTGAAATTCTACGATAATCACAAGTAAAATTACGAAGTTGGAGTGCCGTAAACTTATAATGAATGCATGAATAAGTGTGTGATACCGCTTTTTTTCCCCCTTTTACTCTAAAAAAGCACATTATAGCACAAAAATATATATTTTCCAGATTAACTAGCCAGACAATCTGAGACGTTTCTCCTGTATTATGATGTAGGTCCATCTACAGGGGGCGCTATAGTACAAGTGATCGGCTTCCCGTATCTGATGGTGCTCATCGGGGTGGTCAATATTCTTTATGCACCCCTGTGCTTCTTTCTGAAAAACCCTGCTGCTCGGGAGGAGAAGATGGTAGCACATACACACTCACATATATACATACTCAAACACAACACATACTATCCCTTCAGGCATTGCTTATTTATGTCGATTTTCCCCACAGGCCATTCTAAACCAGGAGTGTCCCATGCACGTGAAGAGCTACAGCACAGAGCGTCAGTGCAGAGAGTTCCCCCTGAGTGACGAGAGTGACGCCGACCCCGAGGACTAACACACACACACCGTAAAGAAATAAAACACTCCCTGGGTGTTACTTTTGCCAATCTGAAGTTGAGTGTTTTCCTATAATAGCACTCCATCTATGGAGTGTTCTATTCCTCTTACGCCACAGCAATATGCCAACGATTACTATTTGGCATTAATTCATTAACGACACATCACGCTTTTTTATCCGTTTTCCTGTTCTCACTTACGCTATAGCAGCTGTAAGCACTGGCTTCCTCACCAACCTCTCTTTTTGCTCTCTCTCTCTCTCTCTCTCTCTCTCGAAGAAAAACATCATCATGCTATCATGAAATCGCAATTTGTAAACGGCGCTTTTCTTGAAAAAATGCATCGCTGATACTGGAGACTCCTTCCATAAAGATTTAATAATAATAATAATAATAATAATAATAATAAAAAGTCTCCTCTTAAATGTCAGTAAACATATAAAACCATATACAGGATTATACCTTTTTCTTTGTTGAATAACTTGGACCGTCCATGTGTGAGTTGTTACTATAGAAACGATAAAGTATTCGAACGTATTAGAAGGTGTTCTGTCCAATCAGAATCGAGTATTCGACAGGGCTGTGGAATAATGTGAGCTGTTATACTGTTGTCTTGTATTTCACCTTACTGGATGGACGATGATTCAAAATATGTAGGTCTAGTAGAGCAGATCTTAATCCAGGACATAGCCTATAGTACACTGTGTTTAAATAGATCAAACACTCAACCAGCTCAACCAGGGACCCACTTGGTGTGATTAATCTGCCACGTGTCTCATACAAGAAATATATTTACCTACATCGGTGCAAACAAAATAATCACGTAGACAAGATTGCATGGAACGTGACAGTGAAAATCCAATATCCTCGCAATCAAAGCTCTTTGTTCCAATGTCAATAAACGCTCACGTCGTAAATCCCAAAGGTGACGCATCTCTTTCCAGCTGATAGGCATCACGTTCCATCCTGTAATATGACATGAAAGGCAAAGGTAATGACAGATGTGACAAAAGATTACATTTCCACCCTGCTTGATTAAATGAAAGCTCTGTAAGGGTGAACAGAACAGCTTTCGCAGTGGCTAAGCAACAGCTCAGATGGTTCAAAATGGCTTATAGGATTGATACTGCTGTTCATAAAAAGGTCATTTAAAAAATAATAAAAAAAAAGGTTTTCAAAAGCGTTTCAATTAGTTTCGCATTTTAATTCTATATATGATTTCACGTATGTGATTTTAGAGGTTTTGATAGCAGTCTGCATCCAAATACCAGCAAACGTCTGATGAATTGTGGTAGCATTTTTAAATAAGTCTTGTATCTATTTTATTTTATCTACAAAAATAAATTGGGTGATTCCATGATCAGAGTGCCATTTGTGTCTCACTGATATTACATTTTAAAATCCATATTAAACACACGTGAAGTGTCCTTTCAAACAACCTGTGTGCGTTTTTCAGATAAAACTTTAATAAAAACCTATATTATCGCAATTAGAAAACAGTATTTCTGCCTGTCGCAGAACACCATAACTACGCTTTATCTTCACATATAATCATTAAAACTCTTCCAAATCTTATTGTTTTTTTTTTTTGTTTTTTTTTTTTGCATTAATGTGTGAAAACATTTCAACATCTCATTCTTGAAACATCTTTTTCCAAGAGTTGTCCATATTCATACAATAGTTTATGTGGTAAATGTACACTTTAGTTTCACTGAACACTGAATACTTGAACGAACGCATTCAGCCCTATGAAATATCTGGAATATTCCATAGGTCACATGTTCAACAGAAGGTTTCCTGATAATCCTGGGAAGAAGAAACGTAAGTTATTTAATCCTTTTTTTTTTTTTTGGGGGGGGGGGGGGGGGGGGGGTTTGGGGGTCTATTTTTATTAATATTGTGATATTGACTGACAATATCACTTTAAACATACAACCCTGTTACCCAAATCTTAGATTTAAAGTAAATTATTAATTTAAAAAACCCAATAAATTAATGGTTAATTACATGCTACGAAAACCCCATAGCATGTTACTGTCAACCCTGTTACTTATTCAAGAGCAGAAACCGCCTATTAAAAATGTGCTTGTTGCCTGAGATGGGTTAACACACTTTTGAATGGTGACATGCATGTTTTCTTACATTCTGTGCTGACAAATGATAACGAAGGGAGAATATTCTGCTTATCTTTTATTACAAAACGAATTGCAACACTGAAACATTTGCCAATATGTCAATATAAAACAGTATTGTACATAAACATTAAATGAAAAGAGGTAATAATAATAATAATAATAATAATAATAATAATAATAATAATAACTAAGTTTTATATCGTGTCTGCATTCTGTCTTGTTTATTTTTTTTATTCTAACAATCTAAAGACTAACAAAATAAGGATGTCAAATATCTATACAACTTAAATAATATAAAGTAATCAACAGCAATCAATTAGTGAGTAAATGAGTAAATAAATGAGCAAGCCCACCAACAAATAAATAAATAAATACATGTATGAATGGACGAATGAATTCATGAACTAACGAACAAACAAACAAAATGAAAATATAAATAAAAAGAACTCGTAAAATAATTCATTTATAATATGGCAGTCGTTTTGTGCCCTTATTTTGTAGTCATCAAAGGATTGCCCCGCCTACTGTGCTAAGATTGGTCCATATAACATCCCTCCAGTAGAGCTACCCAATCAGAGAACGGTTTATGAGACGTATTAGCAGGCGGGGTTTGTAGAGACCGCGGGGGAAAATGACGCCATTATCCTGCGACAACTATCGAGATCAAAATAAAAGCTGGTTTAAGCGTGTCTTAGCTGAGATAAATGTAAATAAATAAATGTACTAGTTACAGGAATGTCTTTAGAGCGCCTTCTACGTGACTTGAATATTAAGTCTGAAGTTGAGAAGGATGGAAGTGTCATTTCTGTCCTTTCGGAAATCCGTGAACGCTTCGAGGAGAGAAATTCAGACAAGCCGAGCATCCTGAGTCGCACAGCAGAGGTGTTCAGGATCAGTCCCCTGTCCTGGCTCTTCCCCGAGTTCAGCTCACGGTTACGGAGCACGTATGCAGACCTGGTGAGCTCCTGCACTAAACACGCCGCTTTGCCGTTGTGTGACACGGACAGCGGGACTTTACCGGCCGCCAGCTATGAAGAGATCCCAGGAAAAGCCCTGGCGGTCGGGGGAACTCTCCTGGCGCTGAGCGCTCGGCTCGGAGAGGCGGTGAAGTCTGGAGCCTCAGGGGCGAAGGCTTTAATTCACGCACTCAGTCCTGTGCTGTGTGTCTTCTCCATCACACACCTGCAGAAGCAGCCGTGGACTGATAAATCCTCCAGGAAATGTGCTCTGGAGCTGCTGAAGCGCACCGTCACAGCCAGTGGAAGCGGCTCAGTGCAGGAGCTGCTGTGTGGAAGTGATGGAGGCGCAGACACAGGGATCCTGGGATCCATCCTGGACACACTCCAGCCTGACATGACAAAGTGAGCTTGAGTCCCTCAAGTAAAAGTCAAGACTCACCGGGACGCTGTAGATTTACAGTCGAGGTCATAAGTTTACACACCCCTTGCAGAATCAGCAAAATGTCAATAATGGAAAGAAAAAAAACACAAAACCCTAATAATAAAAAGGATTATCAACATTGCATTTAGGTGTTTATTCAGTCCTGCCCTGAATAATCTATTTCACATAACAGATGTTTACATTATAGTCCATGAGACACAATAATAACTTAATTTACACACATGAACCAGTTCAAAAGTGTACACATGCACTGATTCTTAATCCTCGTTGTGTAAAGATGGATCTCAAAATCGTATAGTTGCTGTCGGAAAGGGGTCAAATATGCAGAAGATGATCGTTTATCTGTCTTTAGGGAAACCTGGAAGCGAAACGAAGCGGTCAAACACGTCTTCTCGTGGCTGCTAGTACAGGTCGGGCGTCCCTGCTTAGCCGACTACTTGGACAAGGTCTTCCCTCCGTCTCTGCTCATATCGGACGACTACCGGACGGAGAACAAGGTCCTCGGCGTGCACTGCCTTCATCACGTCGTCCTTCATGTGGTCAGATAAGACTTTTCGCTATAAAAATTAGTACTCGTAGAAATCATCTCGAGACTAATAGTAATATCGGTGTATTTGATTATCGTTGTGTCCAGCCTGCTGCTGATTTGAGGCAGTTTAACCGAGCTCAGGTGCTCTACGACGCCCTCTACAATCACCTGTACACGTCTGACGCGCCGCTCATACAGGTACTGTACATACGTGGGAGACGCGTGACGTCTCGTTTTACAGTTAACCCGTAATTAATGATGACAGGTTTAAGCATTATTCGAACCAAAATATGACTTATTCTTAACGCTCTAGTCAGAAACGATAGCATGCATATAAATACAAGCCGCGTACAGTATTACAGCTTACAGCGTGTGTGTGTGTGTGTGTGTGTGGTGGTGGTGTTATTGTTGCAGGTGGTTCTGCCGTGTCTTATAGATTTACTCTCAGTCCTTGAGAAGCCTCTCGGCCACGCAGGATTACCCCGAACGCCGAACCGCTACGACAGCGTCCTCCGCCTCATTTTAACGCACATGGAAATGGAGCACAAGCTCGCACTGCGCCGGATCTACGCCAGCAATCTCCTGCTGTTCGTCGAGAAGTGAGTCCCACGACGCACACCGTGTAACGTTAAGCCGGATGCAACGCTGTTTACGAGCGTCTCCGCTCACGTTTACTTTAAGTTTTGGTGTCTTTAATTGAAGTACGCTTTGTGTTACGCTGGGGTTGATTTTACAGGATGGGTATAGGCATCACTCGGCATCTGAAGAGGCTGGAGAGGGTGATTGTGGGATATCTGGAGGTCTCGGATGGTCCGGAAGAGAAAGCCAGACTCAGCATATTGGAGGTTCTAGAGAGGACGATACAGGTTGCCTGGCCAAGGTATATGCAAATTAATATGCAAATTTAACACAACAAAAT